>NW_004949197.1:254588-258212 GCF_000317375.1 Microtus ochrogaster
GCTCTCGGCAGGGGCTTCCTCTCTTCTCCATTCAGATCCTTCAGGAGATGATGAAAGAGATCGACTATGATGGCAGCGGCTCTGTCTCCCTAGCTGAGTGGGTCCGGGCTGGCGCCACCACTGTGCCGCTGCTTGTGCTTCTGGGGGTAGATATGGTGAGTGGGAAATACTGGTAGGGATGGTCAAGAGCTGTCTTGGCTTATACTCACCGGAGAACTGGCCTTCTAAGAAGCTGGCATCCTCTGTGACCCCCTAGACACTGAAGGATGATGGGGTACACATGTGGAGACCCAAGAGATTCCCCAGACCAGTCTACTGCAACCTATGCGAGCTGAGCATTGGCCTTGGCAAACAGGGCCTGAGCTGTAACCGTGAGTGATGATACCCGGGGTGTGGGAAGAGGGAAGCCTGGCAATTAGTAGGGACATGATGTTATGAACTGAGAGAAACAGGCATTAGAACTGTAGGCTCCAACTCCCTCTATATGATCCTGCAAAAGCAACATAACCTTTATTATTAATTATTATTTGTGTGTTGTGCTCGGATTCAAACCCAAGTCTGTATGTCTTTTTCTCTTTTTTCAAATAATCTTTATAATTTTTTTTTAAAAAAATTATAAGTAAAAAGACAGGCTCTTGCGCTGTAGCTCAGGCTGGCCTGGAACTCACAGAGACCCTCCCGCCTCTTCCTCCTGAGTGCTAGCACTAAAGTGCTAGACACCATGTCTAGCTTGCCTCAGCTTCCTGAATGTTGGCATTAAAGGGGTGAGTCAGCATGCCTGGTTTCGTGTATTTTCTTTAAGCTTTAGTTTCTTTGACTAGAAAGAGGAAGTAATTGTAAACAGTAGATATGTTCATACAACTAGCCTTTGTAACACATGGTAACACATGGTTACAGCACTCCTCAGCTGTAGGGAGGGGGATCAGGAGTTCAGGGCTGGCCCCAGTTACAGAGGAAGTTTAAGGTCAGCCTGCTGTACAGCCTGGACTACATAAGACCCTATCATCTCAAAACAGGCAAACAGGGGTTGGGAAGATAATTCAGTGGGCGAAAGCACTTGTTGCCAGACCTGCTGTCCTGAGCTCAATCCCGAGAACCTGTGAAATGAGAAAATGGACTAGAAAGTTGTCTTATGACCTCTGCGTGTACACTGTGGCACATGCTACCCACACACACACATAAATAAATTCAATTAATTAATTAAAGGGAGACATTGCATCAAAGATTCAATTATTTTATTGATACAAGGTTTCACTGTGTAGCTTTGGCTGACCAGAACTTGCTATGTCAGTTCCAGCCAGCCATGAGGACAGTGTAGGGACCGATAGGAGGTGGCATAGTTCCAGCCAGCCATGGGGACAGTGTAGGGACCGATAGGAGGTGGCATAGTTCCAGCCAGCCATGGGAACAATGTAGGGACCGATAGGAGGTGGCATCATTTGCCTTTTTAGGAGACTGAGACAAGGCTTGCCCTTGCAAACTTTAATTCTCTACCACAACCTGGCAGCAAGGGTTGCAGGTCTTGCTCCAGCGAGTGATTCTTCTTCACTCCTGAGAAAGAAGAAGAGGGGGAAAGGCCACAATTAAAGCTCTGCCCTTCTTCCCTCTCCCCAGTCTGTAAGTACACTGTTCATGACCACTGTGCCATGAAGGCCCAGCCTTGTGAAGTCAGCACCTATGCCAAGTCTCGGAAAGACATTGGTGTGAGTGACCCCACGCCCAGTTCATTCCCACGCTGCCAACCCCTGGTCCCTGTCCTCATTCCCTCCCACACAAGACCCCTCCCAGACAAGGCCCTATCTTCTCCCCCAAGGTCCAGTCACATGTGTGGGTTCGAGGAGGCTGTGATTCTGGACGATGTGACCGCTGCCAGAAAAAGATCCGCATCTACCACAGCCTCACAGGACTGCATTGTGTGTGGTGCCACCTGGAGGTCAGTGCAGGAGCTGTCTTCGCCCCGCCCCACCCCGCCCTCCCCGCCCAGTCCCGCCCCGCCCCGCCCCAGACTGAGACCAGAGCACCCCACCTCTCTAACTACCACAGTCATTCTTGCTCCCAAGGGCTCTCTTTCCTGTCCAGACTCTCAGGTTGAGAACTGATAAAGCCTCCTGCATGATTTGTTCCCGTTTTGTGCTCCTAGATCCATGACGACTGTCTGCAGGCTGTAGGGACCGAGTGTGACTGTGGGCCGCTCCGTGATCATATCCTGCCTCCGTCTTCCATTTATCCCAGAGTTCTGGTGAGACCGTCCACAGCAGCTGGGAAGGGACAGCCTATCCCTGCTTTTCCGTGAACACACCTCTCCATAGATGTGGGGTTTTGTTGTTGTTTCTCACTATGTAACCCTGGCCTGCCTAAAACTTGCTGTGTAGGCCAAGCTAACCTTGAACTCAGATCTGCCTACCACTGCCTCCCAAGGGATGGGATTATAGGATAGGTGTGAGCCGCCTTACCCAGCCGAGGGACATTGAGAACAGAGAGCCAGGACCTTCAGTGTTCCAGTGACACCCATGTTTTTGATTCCTGCATAAGCTACCTTTTCTTCCCCTTCCCAGGCATCTGTACCAGATCGCAAGCTGAAGACAGCAGATGACGCAAGCCTGTCTACCATTGATGCTCTTCGGGTACAGGGATGAGGGGCTTGGGCCTAAAGGTCATGCCAGCTTTGGACGGGAGCCTTCTTGGGAGGAATAGAAACAGCAGCAGGGTATAGCTGCTGTCTAAATGGTTCACCTTGGTCGCAGAGGAGAGGGGAGACGAAAGCGGCTTAGGAAACGCCAGTCATGCCTCTGAAGGCCCCACCTTTAGCTTTGACAAAATCATGCTTTCTTTATCCTTATTTTCTGTGCCCACTGCAGATTGACCCTGTTTCTAACACCCATCCGCTTCTAGTCTTTGTCAATCCTAAGAGTGGAGGGAAGCAGGGGCAGAGGTGAGCAGGGAGCGCCAGGAGTGTGGAGGGAGGAGGGAATGTGTGGGGAGGGGTCCTTTGGGGGCGCCATGGAAACAGCACAGTGTATCAGTGCTGTCAGCCGGACCACATCGCCTGTCTTCTCCTTTCACACAGGGTGCTTTGGAAGTTCCAGTATATGCTAAACCCTCGGCAGGTGTACAACCTGAAGAATGGTCCAGAGCAAGGGTGGGTATAGACGAGGGGCTGTATCACAGGGCTTGAGGGGGGGTGTGTGTGGAGAGAGAGAAAGAGAGAGAGAGAGCGAGCACGAAAGTGTGTCTGTTAGAGGAGACCCAAGAGCTCAGATTCCCAAATGCTGTCTTCCCTTCAAGTCACTATGATCCCATTACTTCCGATTTTCTGACTCTTGGTTCTGCTCTCAAAGGACAGAGAGAATCCTCTCTAACCACTGAAGGATAGCAAGAACTTGTTCATTCTCCTTTCTCCACCCTTATTAAAATCTCAAATCTTTTTGTTTTCCTCAATTTTTCCCAGTGGTAGGTTTCCAGGAGCCTATGGTCACCCTTGCTCTTTGTATTTTGTTTGTTTGTTTATTGTTTTAGCATGGGTTCTGGAGATCAAAACTCAGATCTTTGTGCTTGATGAGAAGAAATTTTACTTGGCCATCTGCCCAGCTCTTTACAGTTTTATTTAATTTATTATTATTATTA
>NW_004949197.1:258527-266104 GCF_000317375.1 Microtus ochrogaster
CATCGCCCGGCCTCGACGAGCCTTTTTATGTACTTTAAAAATGGCGTGTGTGCCCACAGGTGTGCATGTGTGTGTGTGTGGGAAGGAAGGGGAGTTGTTGGGGTGCGGGTGTTTGGATGGATCAAGGCTCAAGGCTGTGGAACAGTTTGAGGTGTCACCTTTAGGAATGCCGTCCTTCTTCTGAGACAAGGCTAGACTGGTTGACCAGCCCAGAGACCCTCTGGCTTGCTTCCCAGGCGGCACTGTAGTGACAACACACACCACCATGCCTGGCCTTTTTATGTTGGTTCTGGGGATCAAATTCAGGTCCTGGGGCTTGGAAAGTCAGTGCTTCCCCAGCTCAGTTAGCCTGTCGGCCCCAAGCTGAAGTCTTTTGGCAAGGGGGGAACTGTAACTGCTTCCTTTTGGGCCACTAACCAGCTCCCAAATCATGACATGGAGAACTTGTTATTAGCAATGAACGCTCGGTCTTATCTTACGCTTGTCCCACTAGCTCTCACAACTTAAATTAACCTGTTTCTCTTCATCTACATTTTGCCTTGAGGCTTTCTATCTTTCTTTCATTCTATATGTCCAACTTTCACGGCTTGCTCTGTGTCTGGTGGCTGACTTGGCCCTGGGTGTCTCCCTCCCTTTTTCCCTCATTCTTTCTTTTTTCTTATTGCTCAAGCTAAATCCCTCCTACTTCTCTCCGCCTACCAGCCCCGCCTATCCCTCTACTGCCTAGCTTTTGACTGTTCAGCTTTTCAGTAGACCAATCAGGCGCCTTAGGCAGGCAAGGTGAAACAGCAACACATCTTTACATAATGAAGCAAATGCAGCATAAACAAAAGCAACACACCTTTACACAGTTAAAGTCTGTTCCACAACGGGAAACAGGGTCTTAGGCATGGGAGATAAGAAGTGACCTATCTGCTCAGGACCTGGTAGGTTCCAGTTTTCCTTCTTCATTTTCTCTCTTTCCTCCTATCTCAGGCTCAAATTTTTCAGAGACGTTCCTCAATTCCGGGTATTGGTGTGTGGTGGAGACGGCACAGTAGGCTGGATTCTAGAAAGCATTGGTCAGTGCAGGGAGAGGTGCCTCTGGGCAGGGGATGGGGAAGTAGTGTTCCAGGGCCAGCCCCCTCCATCCCTTCTCCTCGCCTGCCTCCTCAGACAAAGCCAACTTTCCGGTTGTGCCTCCTGTTGCTGTGCTGCCCCTGGGCACTGGAAATGATCTGGCTCGTTGCCTAAGGTGGGGAAGAGGTGAGTGATAATGAAGGGTTTGGCTGGAGTATGGGGGGGGCGGGCTGGAGAGATGGCTCAGCGTTAAGAGCACTGACTGTTCTTCTAAAGGACTTGGGCACAGTTCCCAACACCCACATGGTGGCTCACAACCTTCTGCAACCACAGTGCTCAAAGACCTGACATCGTCCTCTGTGGGCACTGCGTGTACGTGGTGCAAACACCCTGAGGGTCTGGTATAAAGAGAGAGCTGGGGAAGAATGAAGGAGAGTGGAGGGTGACAGTCCCCTTCCCTAATCACCCCAAGGTCCTCGGGCCCAAAGGATGAGGGAATGCGATAGGGTAACAAGGCGCAGTGTGGGGTGCGGAAGGGTGTGTGACCGCTGAGTGAGCATCAGGCAGTCTCATAGTCGCTTGTTTCTCTTTCTAGTTATTGAAAATTCCACACAATACACATATGCTTGTGTTACAGTGTGCCTGCAGATATCAGAGGACACCTTCTTTCTCCTTGTCCTCCCTCCCCCTTCCTTCCTCTTTCCTTTCCTCCCTCCCTCCGTCCCTCCTTCCTTCCTCCCTTCCTTCCCCCTCCCTTCCTCCTTCCTTCTCTCTCTCCCTCCCTTCTTTCCCTTTTTCTTCCCCCTTCCTCCCTTCCTCCTTCCTTCCTCTCTTTTTTGAGATGGGCTCTCTGCGTAGGCCTGGCTGCCCCAAACTCCCTCTGTGGATCAGGCTGGCCTTGGCCTTGAACTCACCAGAGGACAATTTTCAAGTTTTGAGAGTCAGGTCTCTTCTACAACGTGGGTTCCTTAGATTGACGTCAGACTTGGCAACAAGTGCTTTTGCCCACTGAGGCAGCTCACTGATTTTTTTGAATTTTTATTTTATTTTATTTTTTTCTGAGGCAGGGTTTCTCTGTAACTTTGGAGCCTGTCCTGGAACTCACTCTGTAGACCAGGCTGGCCTTGACTTCACAGAGATCTGCCTGCCTCTGCCTCCTGAGTACCGGGATTAAAGACATGCGCCACCACCAGGCTCTTCATTGTATTTTTAAAACAATTATTACTCTGTGTTTTACCTACATGTATGTCTGTGTACCATGTGCTTGCCTGGCATCCATGGAGGTCAGATATTCTAATTGTATTCTCCAGCTCACCTCAGTCTGTCTGGCTTCCTGCTATGTTGGCAGAGGCTGCTTGTTCCTTCCCAGCAGCTCAGACCCGAAATAATCACACAGAAACTATATTATTTGCAATACTGCTTAGCCAATAGCTTAAGCATATTTTTAGCTAGTTCTTATATCCTAAACTAACCCATCTCCACTAATCTGTGTATTGCCATGTGGCTGTGGCTTACTGCGTAAAGTTCTGTTGGGCATCTGTCCAGCGGGGTCAAAGGCTTCTTGCTCACTCCGCCTACTCTCTCCTCCTCTGTCTACTTGGAACTCCTGCCTTGTCCCGTTCTGCTAAGCCACTGCCTGAATCAGCTTTATTCATTAACCAATAAAAGCAAAACATAGACAGAAGGACTTCCCACACCTCTGCTGGCTACTCACCACTTTTCCTTTGCAGCCACTAAAATATTTGAATGTGTAAACCTTGAACCACAGATAGTTCTCAAAGAAATTAAGAAAAAAAAAGGAAAACTTTCTGACTTTATTTTATAATGTAAGACTTTTTTAGTTTTATGGTGTGTGTGTGTGTGTGTGTGTGTGTGTGTGTGTGTGTGCGCGTGTGTGTGTGTGTGTATTTACGTGGGTACATCAGCAAACTCTCTCCTATTGCCGTGTGAGTGCTGGGATCAGGTTGGCAGAGGCAGTGGGCACCTTCATGCACTAAGCATCTCTCCAGCCCTCACCCAAGCTTCGTGTGTGGGTGACCAGTTTTTATCTGACTTCTCCATTGTTATATCCAGCACTTCGAAATTCTACATTTGAGTCCTCACTGTGTTCTGTCAGTGAGACACTCCCAGAGTTCCGTTTACTCAACCTGAATCATGACCACAAGACTATACAGAACTAATGTAAATCTATGTAGACACTAAAAGCTATCAAAAGGTTTGAAGACCAGGGGTAAAAGGAATATCGCTATGGGAGCTCTGAGGAGGGTGAGTTGCCTGAGGGAGACAGGGACGGGCAAGGTAGAAGCCACAGTGCTTGGTAACTGGTGGAACAGAGATAAAGGAGGTAGCGACAGGTTTCCTGGTTTGTGTCTGACCCGATGGGGACGCCTGTTATGATGATGGGGATGTAGAAGGAAGTCCATTTCCAGAAACCGTGATTCAGCTTGGTGCATGTTAAGCTAAGGTAGCAGTGGAGCGGCCGGGTGAAGATGCCGCGGTGGGTGGTTAGAAATGCGTCAGGACCTAGGCATGGTGGCGCACACCAATTATCTCAGAGGCTGAAGCCAAAGGCCCACATAGAGAGTTTCAGGCCAGCCTGGACTGTAGTGAGTTCCTATAACAACAATAACAAATGTTGCCAGGTATGTGTACGCATGCATGTGTGTGGGCACGAGTGTGCACAATGGTGAAATGGTGAAAGTGAGAGGAAGTGTGCAAGAGTCCATTCTCCACACCGAGTGAGTCCTAAGGATTGAACTCGGGTCATCAGCCTTGACAGCGAGCACCTTTATCTGCTAAACCAGCTCACCGGCCTAGCTGGGGTTTTGAGACAGGTCCTTGCTACATAGCCCAGGCTGTGTGACTCACTGTGTAGCTCAGACAGGCCTTAAAGCTGAGGCAGTTCCCTCTCATCAGCGTCAGTGCTGGGATCACAGACTCGCCCTGCCACGCTTGGCCCTTGCCTCCTTGCACGTCTAATCACGACTGTGATTGTTTCAGGACCATCCAGATAAGCCAGAATAATGACCCAGTCAAGGTCCTTAATGTAAGCACATCTGCAAAATCTCTCACCATGTAAGTGAGGTTCTTTGATATTTTGCCTTATTAATATAATTGTTTTTATTTGAGGCAAAGTCTTACTATGTTGTCCAGTTTGGTCGCAAACTTCTGAACTCATTTTCCTGTCTGGAATCGAACTGGGGCTACACAGGAAGGCCACCAGCTCTGGCTCCCCTGGTATAAGCCCAGGCTAGCAGGTATAAGCTTCCAGGTGTACAGTAGCCACCCTCATCTCCCTAAAGAAGCCCTGGGGATATCTCCATGCTACTGTGCCTAGCTTTTCTAGGTTCTGTGTATTCAAACTCTGGTCGCCATCCTGTGGGCAAGCATTTTACCCTCTTGAGCTGCTTTACCCCAGCACACGTGACATTTTAACAAACACACAAGGTTATACTATGTCTAGATTGTTCTAGGACTTTCTTCATTAATTATGTGTCTTGACAGTCTTTCCATATTATTGTATTTCATGGTTTCTAATACCTATATCACATTTTTGTGGCATAGAATTTTTTTTGAGAGAGAAAGGATTTTGCTCTATAGACCAGGCTGGCCTTGAATTCACAGAGATCTGCCTGCCTCTTCCTCCCAAGTGCTAGAATTAAAGGTGTGTGCCACCTGGCAGTGGCATAGGTTTTTATACTGAGGGATACTTAATTTTTTTTCAATTCATTCCAAGAATACTTTCATATACATCTACTCATGTATGTGTGTGGAAATTTTGTGTCAAAAAAAGTTTTAAAGGGCTAGAGAGATGACTTGGTAGTTAAGGATGCTGGCTGTTCTTACAGTAGACCCAAGTTCAATTTCCAGCACACACATGGCAGCATATGTAACCCTATATAACTCCAGTTCCAGATGATCCATTGCCCTTCTGGTCTCTGTAGGCATTAGGCATGCATGTAGTATACAGACATATATGCAGGCAAATAGCGTATACACATAAAATAAACATCAACAATAATAAAAAGAAATAGCTAACTAAATTTAACGGCACACGTTTAGCTTTTGGCGTTTGTTAGATTGGGGCCAGGAAGGATTAGCTAACTGTATTTACTATGACCGGTTCTGAGGCAAGGTGTCATTGTGCAGCTCAGGCTGACCTTGAACTCCCAGAAAGCCTAGGACGGTCTTTTGACCAGCCTCCCACGCGCTGGGGTTGCAGACTTGAGCCACCACAACTTGCTGTCACTCGTCTGTTTCAGCATTTTCCTGGTGTATCTTGCACTATTCAAGACGTATGTGGAATAATGTCCATATGGACACACATTGGGAATGTTCATTTTCCATAGCAGGCAGAGACAGCCAGAAGCTGACTTGCTCACTGGTTCCTGGGGCTTGGGCATCTTGCCCTTTCACTGGCAAAGGCCTGGGGGCTTCTACAGAGCCGAGGCAGAGGATCTCTGGGAATCCATGCAGATGGGCTCAGAGTGGGCTCTCAGAGGCCAGGGATCCATGCAAGCCTGTCTTTTCTGCCCCTAGGTTATGAAGGTGAGAATTTGGGAAAGATCCTCAAGGACATAGAGTCAAGTAAGGTGGTATATCTCGACCGGTGGCTCCTGGAAGTAACACTCGAAGCAAACGAGAAGAGTGACCCCGTCCCCTCTCAGATCATCAATAACTACTTCTCCATTGGTGTGGTCAGTGCAGTAGGGTGGGGGACAAGTGTGGGCAAAGCAGGCAGAAGCTGGAGGAGACCAGAAAGGAAGCGACACGGGGTGGGGGGTGGGGGACTGGGAGTTAGGTACATAGGGATGTGTGCTGCAGAAAGAACGTGGGATGGGCCGTACTCCAGAGGGTAGGAAAGAGGGAAAGGGAGAGCAAAGGAAGAGTAGCAGAGAAAGCGTTCTGAGCAGGGAGGAGTCTGGTCTCTAAAATATGCTTGTAACCCTCCAGGATGCTTCAATCGCCCACCAGTTCCATGTCATGCGAGAGAAATATCCCGAGAAGTTCAACAGCAGGTGAGGAAAGAAGGAGGGGAGAAGGGTGGCTCAGAGGGTGTCTCCCCCTAAGCCTGAAGACCGACTTGAGTTTCTCCTTGGAACCCACATGGTAGAAAGAGGGGATCTGACTCTTGCAGATTATCACCTGGTCTCCATATGCATGAATGAGCGCACACACAAAATGAATAAGATATTTTAAAAAAAGAAACAGGGAATGGACATTCAGTGTGGAGACTGGATTTGTGCCAGGCATGGTGAGCACACCTTTAATCCCAGCACTTGGGAGGCAGAGATAGGAGGGTCTCTGAGTTCAAGGCCAGCCTGGTCTCAAATGAGGCCTACACAGAGAAATCCTGTCTCTAAGGAAAAAAAAAAAATAAAAAGACTGGACTTGTGAGCAATTTGACGCCGAATGGTTAGGTGTAGGCAGAAGCACCTGCTAGCAGCCCCTCACCAAAGCTGCCACTGTTGCCCTGGAGTCGGAAGTTGGCCCCTTTGTTGTCGCTGTCAGCACTGTGTGTGTAACTTGTCTCTTCCCTTTTGGGCCTTCTGTTCGGGTTGATGAAGAATGAAAAACAAGTTGTGGTACTTGGAATTTGCCACATCTGAAACTATCTTCTCAACATGCAAAAAGCTGGAAGAGTCTTTAACAGTTGAGGTGCGTATGATAAAACCAAGTGAGTCACGTCTTTTTAACTTTTTTTTTCTCCCTTCTCTCCGTCCCTCCTTCCCTCCCTTCCTTCTCTCCCTTTCTCCCTCCCTTCCTTCCTTCCTTCCCTCCCCCCTTTCCTTCCCTCCCTCCCTCCGTCCCTCCGTCCCTCCCTCCCTCCCTCCCTCCCTTCTCTAGCACACCTCTCAATCCCAGCAGGAGCAGCCACATTACATGACAGTGCTATCAGGTGAGACTCCACACCCTCTCCAGCTATGGTTCTGTCCCTCTCCCCTCAGATCTGTGGGAAGCCGCTGGATCTCAGCGACCTTTCCCTAGAAGGCATTGCAGTACTGAATATCCCAAGCACACACGGTGGCTCCAACCTCTGGGGTGATATCAGGAGACCTCAGGGGGATACTTCTACTATCAACCAGGCATTAGGCAGTACGGCCAAAATAATTACAGACCCCGATATCCTGAAAACCTCGGTGCCAGGTGAGACAAGTCTCCTTGGAGCTAACGTCGTCAGATCTGAGGAGGTGGTGTGACTTGTTTAGGAGAACCTGTTCCTGTCTACTTTTAACCCCCAGACATGAGTGACAAGCGGCTAGAAGTAGTAGGAATAGAGGGTGCAATTGAGATGGGCCAGATCTATACCAAGCTCAAGAATGCTGGACATCGGCTGGCCAAGTGCTCCGAGATTACATTCCGGTAAGGAGGACTTGGGCCAGGGCTCCTGAGGAAAGGGAGGTGGTGGCTCACGGCAAGGGTGGGAATCTCTTTCTTAGGTCTTTCTCCAGGACAGACGGTCTCAAAGCCAACCTGGGAGTGTTAATGTTTTGGTTGGTAAGAAAACCTCATGCCGG
>NW_004949197.1:266204-268798 GCF_000317375.1 Microtus ochrogaster
ACTCGGGAGGCAGAGGCAGGCGGATCTCTGTGAGTTCGAGACCAGCCTGGTCTACAGAGCTAGTTCCAGGACAGGCTCCAAAGCCATAGTGAAACCCTGTCTCGAAAAACCAAAAAAAAAAAGAGAAAACCTCAACCAGTCTTTTCTCACCTCCCACAGGACCACAAAAACCCTCCCCATGCAAATTGACGGGGAACCGTGGATGCAGGCGCCCTGTACAGTGAGTACTCTATGCCTGCAGAAGCTGGGCCCAAGTCTTCATTCTACAGCTGCTGCTTCCCGGCGCCCTAGGTTCCCCTGTGCACCATTATCCCCAAACTCTGCATTCTCAGGACCCCAACAACTTACCCCAGAACCCTAATGTATGTCTCAGCCCTAGGGCACCAGGACAGGCTTTCAAACACGTTCCCTTCCCTTTCAGATCAAGATCACCTATAAGAACCAGATGCCTATGCTTATGGGCCCAGCCCCCAACTCCAACAATTTCTTTGGCTTTTGGAGCTGAGGATACCCTCTGCCTTGAGCCCGCCTCGTTGTTCCTGGAGATTTCCCTCTATGCTCTGTACATTGCTGCCACGCCCTCCTGTCAGCCCAGAAGGATGTTTCTTCATTTCCACAGTATTTATTACCCTGTACCACCTCACTGTTCCCACTCACACAGAACCAAAAACGCATAACACTGAAAGTGCCTCATCTAATAAAGTATTTTTTCCACCACTGGGATATGTGTTAAATGAGTAATACATCTCTTTATTCTTCACCCCTTTAGAGACAGATTTAAGAGCAGACAAAACAAACAAAAACCCTAGTGCAAGGTTCTGAGAATTTATTTCAGGTATTGGTAGTCTCCTGAAGACTGCAGGAGTGCATCAGGCATCGCTGTCAACCCCAGGAAACTCACAACATGGTGAGGGCGCTCAGACCTGCTGCCCGCTGAGGAGCGGACTGTTTTCACCAAGGCGGGAGGTGCGGAAGACTGGGGGCAGGCGCAGCCAGTGGGTGCTACCATGTGGTATTTGGGAAACAGGACGAACCGAGCCCCGCTTCATAAGTCTGTGCCTAGTATGGCGAGAAGAAGGGAGAGTGGTCAGCAGTGGCAGCCGGCCTGTCCAGGTTTACCTCTTCCTTACCCTACCTAGCGTTCATCTTCGCTTGACTCTCTAGTCTCTGCCATCCATTCTCCCTTACCCCTGTTTCTCCACCTTGAGGTCCTTGGCACCGCTAACTAGCTGGGGAATCTGCCACCTGCCGCACCCCACTTCTGAGACAGCGTCTACTATGTAGCTCTGGCTGTCCTGGAGCTCACTCTACACCAGGCTCTAGCCTCACAGAGCTCCATCTCCCTCTGCCTCCCAAATGCTGAAACCAAGGCATGTGCCACCACATCCTGCTGACTGTACCTTTCTCACAGGCGAATAACTTGCTTCACCCTACTGCCCTGGTTTTTTGTTTTGTTTTTTTACACTTTTAAATTTACTTATGAGGAGTGGGGCAGCATGTGCCATGGTTCACATGTGAAGGCCAGAGGGAAATTTTGGGGAATTTGTTCTCTTCTAGCCTGTGGGCACTGGGGATTGATTTCAAGTGGTCAGCCTTTGGCAGCGAGGGCTTCCCCACTGAGCCCAATCACTGACCTCTGACCCACTCCTAATATGTACAACAGCTCCACGTCATTGGTTGTTTCTGCCCCAGGAGGCTTGCCCACGTAGCTTCTAATACCAATAATCCTCAGAAGCTTCAAACCCTCCCCAAAGGTACCACAAGACGATAGCCCAGGCCTGTCTGACGTCCCCATGGGGGCTCGCCTGGACACCATGCTTCCTCGAAGGGAGTGATGTTTCCTTCACCCCTGAAGGAAGAGTGGTTGGTGGTAATAACGGATGGGGATCAGGATGGCAGGGCTCTTACCGGTATATCAGAGATGCAAGGACCACAGCCATCAACACCAGTAAGACACCTACAAGCAATGGAGCTTGCCCAAGGCCACCTTCTTGACCTGTAAGCAGAATCCCAGGTACTGTTTCAGCATCTTTTCCCTCCCAGCAACCCTCTGTCCATTCCCTTCCTCCTAGTTCTTGTCAAGTACCTACCAGGAACAACAATTTGGGTGCTAGCCACTGCCAGGCTATTGGCATCAGTCAAAGACACGTTGAGGCAGTAAGTCCCTGAGCCTCCTTTCAGTACTTGGTGTAGGACCAGCTGGCAGTCTGGGCTTGGTGGCACAGGTTGGCACAGCCTCTGGGCAGGGAGCTGGCACCCTGGTGATGAGATGTCCACGCAGGCTTCTTTGGGGAGCCTGCAAGAGTATGAGTTTGCATCAAGAGATCCACGAAGGGGCAGGAAAACAGACAGTGACCAGCAGGACACTCACCCGCCTTGGCAGGACACAGTCAGCTCAAATGCATCACCTCTACTGGATGGCACAGCCTGCAGGATCTCAGCATTTTCGATACCCTCTGTGAGGTTGCAACGTTTTAAGTTAGTGTTCCTCTACCAAGACAGTACACAAGAAAGCCCAAGGGATGCTCTTCCAATGCTATCCTGCCATTAGGGTATTCTCAGGATGCTCTTCCAATGCTATCCTGCCATTAGGG
>NW_004949197.1:268899-274886 GCF_000317375.1 Microtus ochrogaster
AGCTTATACCTCCCTTCCTTGGTCCCCATCAAAGGCAAGACTCACGGACAATGTCCAGGGCGAGAGAAAAAGAACCATATCGGTAGAGAACACAATCCAAGGGAACTTGTCTCTTCACAAGCATTAAGGTGTCTGTGCCATCCAGGAGAGGGGTGACGGGCCCTGGCAGGAAAAGATTTGAGGGGGCAAAGTCAAGAGATGTAACGCTCTTGGAGACAGACCAAGCAGGCATTGCCCCAAGTACAGCCAAGGCTACAGGCTCTTAGAGCTTTGAATTAGTGAAGAGGTGGTAGGTCTCACTTTATATATAAGAAAGCTGTGTGAGAATGGGAAAAAAAAAATGCTGCTTTTACCACCCACACAGTCAAGGAAAGAGAAAACACACACACATACACAAATCCAGGGCTGAAAAGATGTTTTCATGGTTTAAAGCACTTGTTACTCTTGTAGACACACACAATCCAGGGCTGGGGAGATGCCCCAGTGGTTTAAAGTACTGGTTACTCTTATAGAGAAACTGGGTTTGATTCCCAGCACCTACATAGTGGCTTACAACCACCTCTAACTCCATATCCAGGGAAGGGGATCCGATGCCCTCTTATGATCTCCATGAGCACCAGGCACACAAGTGGTATACATCAAAGCAGGCAAAACATCACACACAATTTTTTTTTATAAAGAAAGTCTCCAAATATTGGTCATGTCCCACACTGGTCAGGTCCTGGACTAGACGCCTGGCCTGTGTCGATCCATTCAGCGTCGGATCTCACTCCTTTGTTTTGCTTTGGGGTAGGAATCCCAGAGTGGGAAATGGAGAACCACGCTGTCAGAAACTGGCACATCTCTGCATTTACTCTTCAACAGAACGCGAGTTTTGTAAATGACCACAGGCTGTTCAGCTCCCCTGGCTTCCTAGCTGTTATCCTTGGAGGAAGAACCAGCTCATTCCTTTCCTTGTGGCTAGGGGAAAACTCATTTCCTGAACTCCACGTCTCTTGCATGTGGTTGATACACTCTGGCTTTCGAGCTAGTGAGAATTCCAAGGCAGCCGCAGTGCTACAGAAAGGACCCATTAGCATCTAGATCTTGGGGCAAGACCTAGAATTGACAACCCACCTCCAAGAACCTCATTCACGCGTTCTTACCTGTAGAACTTTCTGTAGGCAGAAATGGGCTGGCATCTGGACCCTCAGGTTCAGGAGTGGGTAAGTCTTCAGTGGTAGTTTCTACCAGCACCGTGGTCATTACTTGTGCAACCGTGGCCGCAGAGGGCCTTGTGGCTGTGGTACCGATACCCTCTGTAGTTGACATCCCTGCCAGTGTGGTATCTAGGACCGCTGAGGTCAGTGGCTGCTCAGAGGTAGTAGCTGTACCCTCTGTGGTTGGCATTTGTACAACTGTGGTTCCAGAGGGTTCTGTAGTGGGCATCTGGCCAGCTGTCGTACCAACTTCTGAAGTGGTCCCTTGCCTAGATGTGGTTCCGGGTATCTCTGCAGTTGGCATGTTGCCATCTGTGGTACCTGGGACTGGGGAGGAACCACAGGAAACCAGGGGAATGGCAGCCTGCACTACAACCTGGGCAGTGACTGAGCCGGACTGCAGGTAAGTGTGAGTGACCTCAACTGCCCGAGAGATCAGGGTCCCAGTGTTGTCTCCAAAGTCCCAGGTGTAGGAGAGGTCAGCCTCAACCAAATAGCCGCTGGGATCGTGGAGCTGGATGGCAAAGACGAGAGGCTGATTTCTCAGGAAGCGCTTGTTTCCTCCGTCCAAGGCCTGCAGCTGGGACACACTCACGGAGAAGGGGACCTGGTCTGGGGTGAGAGCCAGAGAAGTCAGGAACCAGGCCTGGGTCACATCTCCTTCACAGCCACGTTCTCCACACACAGCTAACCAGGCCTTTATCGTCTCTAAACCCCACACTTCTCTGCCCAAGTCTTTCTACCCCTCCCCTTTGTAGGTTTCTGACCACTTCCTCTTTCTAGACCAAACCAGCCTCCCCACATCACGCCCCCTGCCAGCCTGGCTGTGTTCCTTTTTGATATCTTACCAGTAATAGTGAAGGTGGAACTGGCGTGAGCAAGGGGCACGTAGCTCTGGGCCCCCCGTCGGTGGTACACAGTCACTTCCATGGTGTGTGTGCCCAGCCTCGCGTGGCCTGTTGCAATGCTCAGCCTGGACACTGGACCCCCCAGAACTTGCCAGTATTGTCCTGAGAGTTTTCGAGACAAAAGCAGAGGAGAGGAGGCAACGGGTTAAAGAAAACTGGGAAACAGTTTGAAAAAGGCTGGAGAGACAGGAGGTTGAGGATTTCCTCCTGGGCTCCCTGGGTTGGACTATATTGTGAGGGGCTACTAGGAGACCTTACCCCAGGTCTTCCAAACATAGACAAAGCTTCTTCTTGGGTGCTGAGGACCAGACGGGCAGGGTCCGCCATCAGGGAAGATGCAGGCATCATCAGCTTCCTGTGGATACACCGGCTGTCCTTCCCACACCTGGCTCCCTGGAAAGTAGACAGTCAATCTCAAGCCCTGGCATTCTTTCACGTGTGCTAAAATACTTCCTCGTGGGTGGGGCAGGAGGAGTACTCCTTAGCCGGAACTACACTCTTCCGTACTAGAACCCATATGGGACAGCAGTTAGAGAGTGGGGGATGTACGGAAACTACAACTTGAGATACAGATGCATATAGAACAGAAGTAAAAGATTGGCTATCCACAGAATGGAATGTTTACGATGACCCTCGTGAGATTAAGAGCAGCAGCTCACATTAAATATTTACTGTAGGTCCGGGCAACTCTACAGAGTACTTTATATAGACGAGACTGTTTTCATCTTTGTAGTAATCTGTCGAGGTACCACACCCACTTCATAGGCAGGAGAACAAACACAAAGACACTTGCCCATCCAGGTCATATCTAGTTATGGATTTTTATCTCAGCCCATGCAACTTGAGGAATCTGCTGTTCTCCAACTTGGAAACTACAATTTTATCTGCATTTTCTAATTTTAGCGCAATAAGCATATATTACCTTTTATATATTTACAGGATGTATTGACTGTAATGAGTATAACCATAATTCTTTAGAGTCTGTGAGGGATAAAGGCCAAGGGAATAGCACTTGACAAGAGTGTTTGAGGCCCTAGGTTTGAACCCAGCCCTGTTAAAAAATAGAAGAGGAGCTGGGTGGTGATGGCACACACCTTTAATCCCAGCACTTGGGAGGCAGAGGCAAGGGGATCTCTGAATCTGAGGCCACTGCGGTCTACAGAGGAAGTTCCAGGACAGCCAGGACTACACAGAGAAACCCTGCCTTGCAAAACCAAAAAGAGGAGGAGGAGGAGAAGGAAGGGGGTTTCCTCTGGGTTTGCTGGAGATACCTGTGAATCTGAGCCCCGGGAATAAGGTTCAGGAGGTACCGAGAGAGGAACTTACCATTGAGGACGGTGTTGTTGGCCCAGACAACCTGCCCATCTGGCAGCACCTTTTGTCTCTCAGGGAACTGCAGGGCAATGGAAAAGGAGGCATTTGCACCAACCAGCGTAGGCCCGTCATTTCTGACCTCCAGAGACACCTGGCCCCCTGGGAAGGAAAGCTGAATTAGCTGGGACTCTCGCTTCTCCTCTCCAAGTCCCTCTGCCAACCTGCTTAAATTTAGCCCAGTCTTCATTCTCCTCCTATCCCATTCCCACAAGGCCTTGCCAAGGAAATCTAAATCCTACCTCTCCATCCAAGGAAATCTAAATCCTACCTCTCCAGCAATCGGGCCGCTGCACCTCTGTCCACTCAGGGTACAGCTGCCTGTTCCAGGCGTTAGTTCCAAGTTGCCGTGGGACACCAATCCAGTCCTGGTTCCTGGATCCTAAAAGTGAAGTGTCGGTTAAAGATGCTAGGATCCTTAGTCTCTTCTCAGAAGACAGCGCGTGCCCCGTGTGATCTCACTGCTGCATTCGAAGCGCAAAGGGTTAATTTTGGTGGGATGGAGGGCGACCTGAGGCAGAGCACAGGCCAACACCTGTAAGCACTCTACCATTGAGATGTATTCTCAGCCCTCTTCCTTTCCCTAAATGCTTTGATTAAAAATTTTAGCTAGGCATGGTGGTGCACACCTTTAATCCCAGCACTCGGGAGACTGAGGCAGGTGGATCTCTGTGAGTTTGGGCCTGGCCCAGTCTACAGAGCAAGTTCCAGTACAGCTAAGGATACAAAGAGACCCTGTCTTAAAAAAAACACAGAAACAAATTTTTTTGTGTGTCTGTTTGGTTTTTTTTTTGAGATAGGGTTTCTCTGTGCAGCTCTGGCTGTCCTGGAACTCGCTCTGTAAGACAGGGTTGAACTCGAACTCATAGAGATAGATCCTCCTGTCTCTGCTTCCTGAGTGCTGAGATCAAAGGTGTGCATCATCATATCCAAAAGGTTTTTTTCTATTAAAAAAAACCCAAGTTTTATTTATTTATTCATTTCTTTATTTAAATGATTTATTTCTATGTGTGTGCTCACGTACATACAATCACACACACACACACACACACACACACACACTAAGCCTTGGGATATGTGTGGAGGTTACATAAATTTAATTAAATTTGAAAAGCTTACAGTACTATAGATTGAGCCCAGGGTTATAAGCACACTAGGGAAGCACTTAGTTTTTGTTGTTTCTTTTTAAAAATAAGGTATAGTGTAACCCAGGTTGACCTCAAACTCACTGTGAAGCCAGGATAGCACTTCCAAGTGCTAGGATTACAAGCCTATACCACCATGCCCGGATTCTGTGGTGCTGGGATGGAACCTAGGGCCTAGGACATGTTTAAGAGCACTCTACTGACTAAACTACAGACCCTAGGACAGTACTTTCCAGTTCATAACCACGTTTTTCTGGACTGTAGAAGTCTAGGCTGGCCCGCAGCTCATGGAATTCTGTCTCAGTCTCCCAAGTGCTGGGAATACAGGTAAACCACCATGAACCTCTTTATTTATTTAAATTTATTTGTGTGTGTGTTTGTGAGTGCCACAGTATCTGTAACAGGTAAGACACCACGTGTAGACAGAGACTGCTCTTTCGTTTCCCAGATGCCCGGACCCGAATAGTAACACAGAAACTATATTAATTACAACACTGTTTGGCCAATAGTTTAAGCATATTTCTAGCTAACTCTTACATCTTAAATTAACCCATTTCTATTCATCTGTGTATTGCCACTAGGCTATGGCCTACTGGTACAGGCAGTTTTGAGCTGCCAGATGCAGTTGTAGAAACTGAATTTGGGTTATCTGGAAGAACAGTGAGAGCTCCTTACCAACCCTTCAAAAGACATTTTAATTTACTGAACTCATTCTATATTATGCATTATTCTACGCACACAGGACTTTTGAAGTGAATAAGATAAGGCTCTGAAGAGATTTAAAATGAAACACAAGAAATGAACACGCACACAAATTGTCACCATACCACCACTTAACATGTGTCGTAAAGGACCATAACATGGTGCAACCAAATGGGAGATGGCCAGCCTAATTCCACTCTAGCAGAGTGGGGAGGCTTCAGTGAGGAGAGCTAACAGATGGAGGCGGGCGGTCACGTGGCAAGTTAGGGTTGCTAGCCGGTGACTGATACACACTGAGAAAAGGCAGAGAAGATGAGTTAGGGCAGCGGCTCTCAACCTTCCTGATGCTGAGATGCTTTAACACAGTTTCTTGGGTTGTGCTGACTCCCGGTTAAAAGATTATTTTTGTCACTACTTCATAACTATAATTTTGCTACTGCTATGAGTCATAATGTAAATATAAATATCTGTCTTCCGATGGTCTTAGGTGACCTCTGTGAAAGGGTCATTTGACCCCCCCTCAAAGGGGTTGAGATCCACAGACTGAGAACTGTTGAGTTAGGGGCTTCAGTTCCAGGCTGAGGAGAATGACCGTTCTTTGAAGGTAGTTGGTCTTTAGTTAGTGGTGATGGGTTTGTTTTTTGTTTTTCTAGACAACCTGG
>NW_004949197.1:275898-294245 GCF_000317375.1 Microtus ochrogaster
TGTGTATAATTGTTTTTTTGTGTGAGTGACTTGCCTGCATGTACGTCTGTCCACCAAATGCATGCCTGGTGACCCTTGAAGTCAGAGAGGGCATCTGTTTCCCTGGGTCTAGAGTTACAAACAGTTATGAGCTGCCATGTGGATGCTGGGGATTGAACCCGAGTTAGAACATCCACTGAGCTAACTCTCTAGCCCTTCAGAGAATTTTTTAACATGGTGGTATTTGTATTTTAGAAAGGCCACTGTGGCATCAGGATGTGGTGGTTCACAAACGTAATTTCAGTCAGGACTCAGGAGTCTTTGGCCAAAGGCTCGCCATGAGGTTGAGATCAGCTAATAGACAGTAAGTTCCAAACTAGCTGGTCTACACAACCTTGTCTCAAAAGAAAAAGAAGAAGAGGAATGAGTAGACCCAGGCACAGGTTGGAGGAGGGGACAAAGCAGACATAATTATTATAATTGAATTGAGTATAGCGTCTCACGTTTGTAATCTCAACACTCAGAAGACAGAGGCAGGAAGACCACTGCAAAGTAGGAGGCTAGCCTGGTCTACATAGCAAGTACCAGGCCAGTCAGGGTTACACTGGGAGACCAGAGCTAAAACATACACATCTGACAAGAGGAGAAAGAAATATAATGGGCTTCCACATCCCTTCATCCAAACTCAATGACTAGCAACATTTTGATAAATTGGCTTTATCCTCATTAGTTGTTCATGTCTAAAATATGTGTTCAGAAGAAAATCTCAGGCAAGTGTGATGGCTTATTTGGCAATGATACTTTCTGCCTAGCCTGACAACCTGAGTTTGATCTCCAGACTCACGTGGTAGAAAAAAATAATAACTAAAGTCAGTCTTCAAAATGTAAGCACAGTATCGTAAGAGGCTCAGATGTGTGGGTATGAACAGACATTTCAAAAATTACATTAAGAAACTTAGAAAAAGAAAAAAAAAAACCTGGTATCACACGCCTCTCTGTAATTCCGTCCCCCAGAAAGCAGAAGCAACAAGATCTACTACATAGTAAGTCTAAGGCCAGTCTGGGATACAAGAGCCTCCCCATCTCAGAAAAGGAATGAAAAGATGAAAAGAACAACAAACAAATTAATAAAAAGCATGGAAATTGCAGGACAAATGAAGACGCCAGGGCGAGGAAATTTCTAGAAGCTGGTGAGGCCAAGGATCCAGAAAGAGAAAGGTGCTGTGATATGATGGGAATCCTCTAACAGAGCAGAAACTGTCCTTATCCTGATTCTAATGCCCATGGCGAAGCCAGAGATTCTGCTGGGGGTTGGTCTGTGGTCATCTCAGAGAGTGTAAGAGCACTGAAGCAAGAGCAATCATAAGATGCGCCATTCTTTTCTGACTGCCCACCCTCCCTCCTCAGCAGCACGCGACATTCCAGACCCTCTCACCACCCTTCACTCCCTCCCCTTGCTCCTATCACGAGGTCTCAATCCCCCAGAGTCCTTTCATGTGATACTCAGCTGAGACCCTTCTGCTCATCCCTCCCAGAACATAAGGCCTGGCCTGTATTCAGCCATACCCAGCCCAAGCGCAGAAGGTGGTATCAGCTTGGTCTTATTGAATACCACATTCTTTCTGTCCACTTTAAATCTCCTATCACAAGCTCTTAAGTTATTACCACAGGATCGCCCACGCAGTTTTACTCCTTGGAGGCTCTATTTCAGCTGAGTGTCTTCCAAGGCCTCAGAATCACGGCGGTGCCTTCTGCCCCTTGCGTCAGATAGGAATACTTTCATGCCCAATCCTAAACTTCACAAATAAAACTGATTACGTTTGGAATCCTAGTACTTAGGAGGTAGAAGCCTGAGGTTCAGGAGTTCAAGACCATCCTTGAACAAATGAAAGCAAATGAAACTATGTCCTCACTAAATCGAATAGGACAAGCCTGAAATATTTTGATGTCTCGTGAGAAGGGGAAACCCGGAGCAGGTGTCCAACTGCTAATTGCACTTGCTCTTGCTCACACTCACACACTCACCTTCTATGGCCCCCACAGCCAGCACAGCACTCAGCACCAACAGAGGGAGGCAGCACCTTGGCATATCCATCCTGTTCTTCCCTTCAGCAGCCAAAGGTGCCAGGGTGGTGGGGAGGAGCCCTTTATAGGAAGGGATGCTCATTTGCATAGCCCTTCCTCCTGATTTCAGCCCCTGGAGGTCCAGGGCAGGTTTTCTGCTTTACTGGGGTCACATTCGTCAAGACACACTATCACCCTGGAAACAGTTCATTGGTGGGCAGCCACACTCCACAGACATCAGTCACAATTCAGCAAGAGAGAGTGAAGCCATGAATTGAGTCAAATCCCTTAAGACAGAAACTGCTTTATCCAAAATCAGTCCAAAGGGGCTGGGAGTGTAGATTTTGAGCAATGATTCAACAAAACCAACCAACGAACCACGAATCACTAAAACAGTGAGCCGGGATTAAGCTACAACGACTTTGTTACCTAGCCTAAAAATCCTTTACAATAAGAGCCCTGACTTTCTGAACCGCATGTTGCAGGAGGCCAAAAGCCAGAGGGATGTCTGAGAGTTCGAAGTCAACATGAATTTTTTTTTAAACGCATTCCTGCTGGTCAGGGTTGCATTAAGAGGTACTGTTCAAAAAAGGGATGGGAGAGCAGGAGACACTGCTCAACAGTTAAAAGCATATGCTGCTCTTGGAGAAGATCAGAGTTTGCCCCAACTCCCAAGCCTGACACCTCATAACAGCCTCTATCTTCAGCTCCGGGACGATCTGCTGCTTCTGTGAAAGCCTACACACAGACACATAATTGAAAAAAAAATATAAACATATTAACATATAATATATAAATTATTTATATATTTTTTTAAAAGATTCCCAAGGGCCGGGCGATGGTGGCGCACGCCTTTAATCCCAGCACTCGGGAGGCAGAGGCAGGCGGATCTCTGTGAGTTCGAGACCAGCCTGGTCTACAGAGCTAGTTCCAGGACAGGCTCCAAAGCCACAGAGAAACCCTGTCTCGAAAAACCAAAAAAAAAAAAAAAAAAGATTCCCAAGTTTCTGCTTTTCAAAGGAGGTTCTCTTGACCATTCTTGAATGTGAAAATTGTGAAATCCGAAGACCAGAGACCACACCAGTTCCGGCCTGCGGAACCCGAACCAGGAACTGGAGAAAGTTGCGCGGCCCGCCCTCAGCTCGCCCGCCCACGGCGGGGAATGCTCGGCGGGAGCGAGGGGTCCCGCCCACCCTCATGACGTCGGCCAATCCGAAGGCTGGAAGGCGGAGCCAGGGAAACGCGGGAAGGAGGGGCGGGGCCTCGGTTGGCCGTCTGGAGCGGTGGGGGAGGCGGCAACATTGTTTCAAGTTGGACAAATTGTCAAGGGCTGAGCTTTCCTTGCGTTCCATCCCGAGCTGGGGTTGCAGTGCTCACCTTGGCCCCCCAGGTCCTCCGCCCCGAGTGTCGGGCTCGCTTTCTTCAGGGTTCCCGGGCCCCGCTCCCGGGGGCCTGAGCCGCCTCGCTAGCGCTCCATGGAGAACTTCCAAAAGGTGGAGAAGATCGGAGAGGGCACGTACGGAGTGGTGTACAAAGCCAAGAACAAGTTGACGGGAGAAGTTGTGGCCCTTAAGAAAATCCGGCTCGACACGTGAGTGGCCTCCGGAGCCGGAACTCCTTTCCCGCGACCTCTCGACTGTCCGCCCCCCCCACAACCCCCTACCCCAACAGCCATCGTGACCGGAAGGTAGCAGGGAGGTACTCAAGTGAGGGGTGGGTCGGTGGACGGTAGGCGCTCTCTCGGAGGAGACTGTCGGGGGCTGGAATCCAGAGAAAACTTTCTTCTCGGGTGCGCTTCACCCGGTGTGCTCCCAAATCTGTAAGCAGAGAGACTTGGGAAGAGAAAGTGGGGGGCTGGGGGCCGAGGCAACGTCCAGGAGTGTTCATAGAGTTGGGGGTAGATGGGAACGAGAGAATAGTTCCTTTCTGAATGGAGAGCTCGCCTCACTGCTCCAGCCCCATACGTAGAACCCTGCCCCTCTTTCAAAAGAATGGCAGTTGAGACTCACTGGCCTCTGGGGAGGCTGGGAGCTACTCTCACCCCCCCTCCTCCATAACCTTTCCTCTGCTTCACATTCACCTGGAGGCTCTCCTTACTTTCCACTGGAAAAAGAGGAAACAATGACTTTAAATATGTCTAAAAGCCACACCCTGACTACCCAGGAATTAACTCCTGATAGTACCTTTCCTTTCTGACTTCCTAAGGGGTTTGGGGGATGGTGTCTCCCCGAGAGAGCAATGTTTGTAACCAAATTCTCATCTCTGTTTTCCCAACCTCTCCAAGTGAGACTGAAGGTGTACCCAGTACTGCCATCCGAGAGATCTCTCTACTCAAGGAACTTAACCACCCTAATATTGTCAAGTAAGTTTAGTCTGGGAGATGATCACCAAGATGGTTTCTGTTTGTTTACTCTCTCAACTCCTGGACCTTCTCTTACAGGCTGCTGGATGTCATCCACACAGAGAATAAGCTTTACCTGGTTTTTGAGTTTCTGCACCAGGACCTCAAGAAGTTTATGGATGCCTCTGCTCTTACTGGCATTCCTCTCCCCCTCATCAAGGTAAGCCTCTCCCACCCCAGCTCACATATTCTAGGGGAAGCTAAAGGCAGGTGATTCCGACTGGTGATGATTTCTGTTGTTTTTCCTGTTCATTTTAGTCATCAACCGTAGGACGGACAGAAGAATCAAAATTGAGCTCCTTGGAGCCAACCTAGGTAGCTCAGGCAGATCTGATAACACTCAGATAATGGGATTGAGGGTGGTTGGTGGGTCCCTCTAAAAATATTTCCCAGCAGAATGGAGATGGCACACATATTTTTTAATCCCAGCACTCTGGAGGCAGAGGCAGATGGATCTCTGTGAGTTCCAGGACAGCCAGGGATATACAGTAAAAGCCTGTCTCAAAAAAAAAAAAAAAAATCCACCTGTGATGTGGGAGAAATAACCAGAGCTGATTGGCTGCTGGAACTAACTGATGTATCAGCAGGTACATATTCAGCACATAGTTATTTAACACCTTCAATGTGGTAGGCACAGAGTTGAAAGGGATGCAAAAAGTGAGTAATCTGGTTTTTATCCTTGACAGACTAAAAATCTAATGAAAGAAATAGCTATTAATAGTGTGGTTAGGGCTGGAGAGATGGCTCAGCGGTTAGGAGCACTGTCTGCTCTTCCAAAGGTCCTGAGTTCAATTCCCGGCAACCACATGGTGGCTCACAACCATCTGTGATGAGGTCTGGTGTTCTCTTCTGGCCTGCAGGCATACACAGAGACAGAATATTGTATACATAATAAATAAATAAATAAATATTTAAAAAAATAATAGTGTGGTTATGTTGTAGTTATATGTGTTGGCTCCTGCTTATAATTCTGGCACTCAGGAGACTGGGGCAGGAGGATGTCTGTAAGTACAAGGACAGCTTAGGCTACATAATTCCAGGCAAGGAAGACACTTAAAAAACAAACAGAGTCGACACGATAACTCAGCAGGTAAAGGCGCCTGCCTCCAAGTCTGACGACCTGAACTCCATTCCCAGGTCCTACACGGTGCAAGAAAACCAACTCTTGCAAGTTGTTCTTTGACTTCCTCGTATGCACGATGGCGTGTTCCCCCCATAAATAAATCAGTAAAAATGTAATCTAGAGAATTAAATAAACTCCCCCAAATACATAGTGGCGTTATCATTAAAGTTAAGGCTTTGTTGCATCTCGAGGGCAAAGAGCAAGTTGTATCTGTTCACCGTGGTGACTGAACAAACCTCCCTCTCTCCTTTGTCAGAGCTATCTGTTCCAGCTGCTCCAGGGCCTAGCATTCTGCCATTCTCACCGGGTCCTGCACCGAGACCTCAAGCCCCAGAACCTGCTTATCAATGCAGAGGGGTCCATCAAGTTGGCCGACTTTGGACTAGCAAGAGCCTTTGGAGTCCCTGTTCGTACTTACACTCATGAGGTGAGTCCTTCCATGGTTTTCTTCTAAGGATCTTGGGAGATGCTTATAACAGAATTCACAGATTAGCAAAACCCAGGATGGAAGTTCCTGGGTAATGGAATCTCTAACAACCCAAAGAGCTTCACTTATATATTTAAAGTGTATGAGTTTTGCTTGCATGTGTGTCTGTACCGCATGCCTGCCCGGTGCTCACAGAGACCAGAAGAAAGTGTCTGGTCCCCGGGAACTGTTGTTATAGATTGTTGTGAGCTGCCATATGGGTGCTGGAATTGAACCTGGGTCCTCTGCACAAAGAAGTATTCTTAACTGCTGAACCAGCTTTCTAGCCCTTAACCAAAGGGTCTTAGAATATGTGCTAAATTCATACTACGAGGTTACCTGGACTTAGATACTAAGCCAGAAAAGCAGGTTGGCATACCATTTAAATGTCTCAGAGAGATCCGCCTGCCTTTGCCTCCTGAGTACTGGGATTAAAGGCATATACCACCACCGCCTGGTTATATACACATTACTAAAGTTTAAAAAAAATTCCTTTTATTTTTTTTTATTTTATTTTACTTTTTGGTTTTTCGAGACAGGGTTTCTCTGTGGCTTTGGAGCCTGTCCTGCAACTAGCTTTTTTTTTGGTTTTTCGAGAAAAAATTCCTTTTAAAAAAGAGCGGCTGGAAGGTAGCAGGGTTTTGTGGAGAGAGGTCTGTGACCGTATTGTTCCCTTGCTCCCCAGGTGGTGACCCTGTGGTACCGAGCACCTGAAATCCTTCTAGGCTGCAAGTACTACTCCACAGCTGTGGACATCTGGAGCCTGGGCTGCATCTTCGCTGAGATGGTATGGAGGCTTGCCAGGTTCTATCCAGCCCACCCTTGCCCACAACCAGGAACAAAACTCTTTTCTTGGCCTAACTATGGCCCTTTATCACAGTGTTCTCTCAAGTGCCAGCACCAGAGAGGGAGCTGCCCTGATACCAACCACAGTTTTAGAATATCCCTAAATAGATTTAGCTATCTAGTATATCTCTTATCCCCAGAAGGGGCTCAGTCAATTCTGTACCCAGCAGCTGTTTCATTTTATTTTTTTGTTTCTGCTGTTTTGTTTTGAGATCGTCTCACTGTGTAGCCACGGCGGGCTTTACATTTTGATCTGCTTCAGCTCCGCTTGCCGCCATTACCAGCTAGCCCCTGGGACTGAGCTGACAGGACAGGCATGAGCCACCATGCTGGCCCCACTTGTTCAGCTGTTTCAGCTTTAATCCTCAAATATTTGGAAGAATGGATTCCATTTAGTGCAACAGGTGGCCCACAGGCCACATGCTTCCAATGATAGTTACGAATGTGGCCTCAGCACGCAATCATAAACTTATTTAAAGCAGAGCGTGGTTTTGTTTCCGTGGTGATGGGGTATTTTTGTTGTTTTGTTTTGTGTTCTGATTTATTTATTTATTTATTTTTGCATCCCGACCAAAGTTTCTCCTCCCTCCCCTCCTCCCAATTCTGCCCCTTGTTTGTTTGTTTAAAAAAACTTGGTTTTATGGTATTTAAGCTTGAGCTTTGTCGCAATGTCAAAAGTTTGGACAAGTCTGGTTTTTGTCATTTAATTTATACACCTGTCCTTGGAAACGAGGAACGTAGTAAAACTGAGTGCATCTATCATTTTTGTGGACTTGGTCGTGCCCTGCCCCCTCTACCTCTGGCTTTCCAGATTGAAAGCCCTTGAAGCCTAGCTTCCTGTGGGAGCTCCCATCCCATTTAATGCAACAGTGGATCAGCAGATTAATATTTTTTTTGGTCTTTTACCTGGGTTGAAACTGGGGCCTTGGAGACCATTAGCCTAGATATAGATAATACATATAGAATGTGAATTTATCCACCAGTACCTTACAATTGCCCATATTCCTCTCTCAATTCATCAAAAAATATTTGTTAAGCACCTAGTGTGTACCCAGCACCATGCTAAGTGCTGTGGGGAGCACAGAAGAAATGGAAGACACAGTCTCTGCCCGCTGTGCTCCTATCTAGAAGTGGCTGCATCACAAGGAGGGGGGATGACCGCAGTGTCTACCCCATACCCCGTGAGTGGCTTGGGATCCCTTTGCTACATATCAGTGGCACCCCAGACATTCACCCCCTCCCAGCCCCACCCAGCCTTGGGGATCTACAAAGCCATGGTTGGGGGAAGGAAGGAGGGGGCGAGGAGACGGATGAAGGGACTTCATTGTCTCAAGCTCTGTATGACCGACCCCATGCAAAGCCCCAGGGAGGGGAGTCATGGGGCCCTGATGACCTTCCAGTGCCTGTGGGAACCTCTGTACAAGGAGTAGTGTTGACTGACGTCAAGTGGGTCTTGGCCTTTCCTCTTTCCCCATTTTCAGGTGACCCGACGGGCCCTGTTTCCTGGAGATTCTGAGATTGATCAACTCTTCCGGATCTTTCGGACTCTGGGGACCCCAGATGAGGTGGTTTGGCCAGGAGTTACTTCTATGCCTGATTATAAGCCTAGTTTCCCCAAGTGGGCTCGGCAAGATTTTAGCAAAGTTGTGCCTCCCCTAGATGAAGATGGACGGAGTTTGTTATCGGTAAGAGCCCAGAGTTGCCTGTATCACCCCCCCCCCCCCCCCCTCCCATTCCCCGGAGAAGAGAAGCGGAGAAGAGAAGCTGAGCTCCTGAACTCCGTTAGAATTCCCCTAGTCCGTGATTCCTCTCCTCCTCAGTAGGCTGGCTCAGACGTGGGAGGAGGAAAATGAGAGCTGGGTAAAGATGCCGGTTTCCAGGCCTCTGAGTCCCCCTGAAGTCAGACTCAGACTGTCTTTCTCCCTCCAGCAAATGCTGCACTATGACCCCAACAAGAGGATTTCCGCCAAAGCAGCCCTGGCTCACCCCTTCTTCCAAGATGTGACTAAGCCAGTACCCCACCTGCGGCTGTGATGTAACTTCCCAAAGCCCTCTTCACCCTTGGTCTGATTTGACTCTGGGCCTTTTGGACACAGGTCAGCCTTCTTCTCTTCTCTGGCTGTCTTAACACTCACACTTTCTCTTGACCAGCCCGTGCTGGGGAATTCAGAAGTGCAGGGAAAGATGATGAGGTGGAAGGAAAAAGTTTTGGTATTAGATGCACTTAACCCAGCTTCCACTACCTTCTCCTTCTTCATTCCTGAGGAGGATTGGTATTCAAAACAAAACAAAACTGACCATTCCCTGCCCTCCCCCAATGTCAAGTTTTGTCATCCCAATCTTAGACTATCTCATAATTATTATGTCCCATATTTAGGAAAACAGCCCAGACCTCCTGTTTTGTAAAGGCCAACTGATAAGCAGAAATCTAAGTTTGGGACATTTCAAAACCAAGCAAAAGGGGTCTGTTGTGATGAATTAGATTTAAAAAATAGATCCAAACAGTTTATACCTTAGCTTTAGTGTTTGGCCTTACCTGACAATCAAGGAGGCCCAGCTGGAGAAGCAGAAATGTTTCCCTTGAGTGCTTCGCCTACCTTCTGCAGGCAAGAAGAGTCAGGAGGGGACGGGGATCGGTGTGTCACCGTGGGTCACAGGGCAAGGTGAAAGACGCTGGGATCTTTCCTGTTAGCAATTTTCTTGTTTTCTGGTGCTGATGACTGAGCCCAAGACCTTTTCCTCACTAAGCAAATGCACCACCAATGAGCCAGATTTCTAGCTCTCTTTTTGGAATTTGAGTTCTTCAGTTGTCAGAGGTCCCTGTTGCCATCGTCTTCCGAGAGTCACCCCTCACTCCATAGTGGAAGAGAGGCTTTAGATGTCATTTTGAATTGCTAGTACTTCTTAAAGGCTGTGACCTGGTCAGGTCATTGGGGGAAATTTTCTATAAAAAGAGTTAACAATTATATTTATATTTCAAGTTATAGTAGTTTGAATATTTTAGTGTTTTTTTTTTTTTTTTTGTCAGTGTGGATGGATTTGTTACCATGTGCACTTTGGAATTTTGTAATTCAATTGTTCAAAGAAAATATTTCTTTTATGATCTCCCTCCACCTACCCCTTGCCCTCCAGTGTTCTGTTAATATTATTTGTAATTTAGTTTGTAATTCATTAAAAGAGAATATTCTCAGTTGTATAGTGAATCTCTTTCATATTTTGTCATTTGTTTATTTCCTGGAAGAATGGTGTGGGGGACACCCTGGATATGAGTGGTGATTTCAGAGCCCTCTTCCTGATGGCTGTGTACGCAGAACATCCTCCCATGCCTTTGCAGTGGGATGGTTGTAAGGGTGAGCAAACTGGGTGTTGTCCCCACTTGACGGGTAAGGACACTGAAGCTTCCTTCCTACTCTTTCCTGCCAACCAGACAGCCTGTGCTTTTCCCTGCTCACGCATTCAGGTGAATAGTTGCTAACTCTGGGCAGCACCCTGACTGAGTGGCCTTCAGGAGGACTCACCTCAACACCCCGTTTCTCTGTAAGCTTTTACTATTTGTGTAGGGTTTGTTGGTTTTGAAATTACGTGGGCGTGAGTAGGTATGTAGACGGGAGTGTCACGTGCTTGCAGAGGCCAGGAGAGGACACTGGGTCTCCTAGAGCTAGCGACAGGCAGTTGTGAGCCTTGTGGAGTGAGTACTGGGAGCAGCCCTTGGTTTTCTGCAAGAGTGGCATTTGCGGAGCCATTCCTATAGCCTAGCCTGTCTGAGGCCCGAGTTTCAATCCTCTGTACCACAAAATATCCTCAGCCAAGTTGTCCAGCTATTTTATTCATGTTTACATACAATTCAGAAAATATCAATGCTATGAAAATTTAGGTTTAAAGTGTCTTCAGACTACCACTTTTTTTAATCGTAAAACCATAAAAAACAAAAGGCAGTCCACCCAAAAATTCCTGTTCTTTAATGCTTCACTAGAACGAATTGAGGAGAGAAGTTTCCCTGGTTTCAGGCCTTGGGGAGGTAGGCTGGCTTTCTCAATTGACATAGAAGGCGGGACACTGGAATAAGCCCCGCCCAAGTCCAGGCCAAGGGAGGGAGAGGTTAATACCGGTCTCCTGTTTGTTTTGTTATTTAGACACAGTCTCACTACGTAGTTTTGAACTCACTGTGTAGACCAGGCTAGCCTGGAACTCATGAAAACTGCTAGGGTTAAAGGCATGGGCCACTAAGGCCAGTTTTTTGGGGGGTTTTCGGGTTTTTTTCCTTTTTTTTTTTTTTTTTTTGGTTTTTCGAGACATGGTTTCTCTGTGGCTTTGGAGCCTGTCCTGGAACTCCCTTGGTAGACCAGGCTGGTCTCGAACTCACAGAGATCCGCCTGCCTCTGCCTCCCAAGTGCTGGGATTAAAGGCGTGCGCCACCACCGCCCGGCTTCCTCTTTCTCTTAAACTGAGACCTTGTCTCAAGGAGCCCAAGCTAGCCTTAGACCCCCTAGATGACCTAGAACTCCTCATCCTGCCTCCACCTCCCAAAACTGGGATTCGACTGCGTGCGAAACCACACCCGGCCGAAAGCCTTCCTAGGGCTTCTTTCGCGCTCGCTTTGCCTGTCACTCAAATTCGGAAGTTCCCTGGCACTGGTTAAGATTTCCTTCTGACCCGCCTCCTTCACTCACCTGATTAGATATTTACGAGTCAAAAGGCGGGGGAAGGGTTTCACGGGTGTCGAGGTTTTATTGGCTGGCACAGATGCCTGTCAATGCTATACCGCCCTCTTTCTCAGGCTCCCTCTCTTTAATGGTTCCTCATCCCGTCCATCTTCAGGGCTTCTCGACTAGGTATTGGCCTGCGGCCCCGCCAGTCAAGTCTCTCACTGTACTGGTTGGTGACAGCCCCCAAAGCCCGCCTTTCTCCAGAAGATTGGCGGATGGGCGCGCATATAGGCCACCTTCCCCAGGAGGCGGGCGGTGTTGTGATTGGCTGGGAGCCCTCGCCTGGCGAGGAGGAGGCGGAGGAGAAGGGGGCAGTAGGTTTGGTTGAGCAGCCTCTGTTTGTCTGTTCCACACAGGCTCGGGCCCGACGGGGGAGACGGAGCCCCAGGTACCGAGCTGATGGAGCCCACAAGGGCAGAGGTCCGGAGAGGAGCGCAGCCTGGCCGGCGGCAGAGGCGACTCGGGCCTGGGCCAGGGCTAGCCAGGCCCCTGGAGAGGGCAGCAGGGGCCGCCCCGGCAGGCCTAGGGGGGGCGCTGAGGAGGTGATCGGCGGGGCTGGAGCCGAGCCTCCGCTCGGGGAGGCGGCTGGCTTCTGGCTGCGGCCGCTCGGGGGGACGGGCGTGGGGACCGGAGCCGGGGAGGACCAGGGCCAGCCTTGGTGCTCTGAGCTCCGCGGTGTGGAGGAAGGAACTGGGTCGGGGACCCGGCAGCTAGGGAGGGGAAGCCCATTTGGCAGGAGGTGTGGAGGGGTCAGTGCTACGCCCAGCCCCGAGGGTAGCTGAGGCTGGGTCCCCAGAGACGGCCGGTGTCGGGGCTTCTTAGCTGAGCGAGAGGCGATCTTTTCAGGAAAAGTGGCTGTTGAAAAGGGAACTGAGCGGCTCCGGTGTTGCCGAGAGGGATCCGGTCGCAGTGAAGGAAGATTGTCAGTAAATGAAGAATGCATTACTGAGCTAGAACGGCAAAGTAAGGAAGTAGAAGCAGGGCCTGGTATCAGTTATGGGAACTTCTGGAATGATGGTGAGGAGAGGCCCTGAATCTTGGAGTTCCTTATTCCTTACTCTTTTGTTCTTTTAGCGTTTGGATGTGATGATTTGAAGTTTGGGGGTACTTCAGGAGTAGGGATGAAGACAGGTAAAAGCCTGTTCTCCTTGGCTCCTAGTAGCTCCAGGTTCACCTCCCCCCCCAACTTTGGTTTGCCCTGGCCCCATAACTGGTCTTTACTGCATCTGCTGTCTTTTTGGTTTGTTAGGTTGGATGTACTGTGAAAGAACTAAGAATCTGGGGGTGCTTTGCCCAGTCTTTCCCACTTCAGAATGTGGTCTGTGATGACTACTCTCAACTTCGACCTAGAATCGGGGACTCTGTCATCTGCGTGAAAAGGGGTTTGTGATCTCCAGGCACTAGAAAAATGGACCATGTTTGTTGAAACTTCTTTGAAGTTTCTGTGAAATGCTGGGCATTTTCTAGAGTTAATGGAGGTCTCCAGGCCTGGAACTGTGAGGTGATATCCCTACGGGGATTTGGGGGAAGAGTTGAGAAGCTCCCTCCCAGAAAGTTGGCATCGGAGCTTTTGCTTTGTCCACCTCTTCAGGGGGAACTGTTGTGTGACTAACTAGTGAGGGCAAACCCTGAGGTAGTTAAGAAAGGATTATAGAAAATGAAGATGACTTTAAAATTGTGTGTGTGTGTGTGTGTGTGTGTGTGTGTGTGTGTGGAGAGAGAGAGAGGGAAGGAGGGAGGGGTCTACCAACCTGTCAGTTTTCCATATATCATCGGACCCTGTTGGTTTCTCCTTAGGGTCTTACCTCCTCTTTCCTTCCTATACTAATGCTATTTATCACTGCACATCTTTTTATTTTTATGTGTGTGTGTGCGCACATATATACACATACATATATATGGATATACACACATATATACACCTGCATATATATGTGTGTGTGTGTGTGTGTATATGTATATATATATAGAGAGAGAGAGAGAGAGAGAGATTTAATTTTATGTGTATGTATGTGTACCAGAGTGTGTATGAACACCACATGTGTGCAGGAGCCCTCAGAGGTCAGAAAAGGTATTGGATCCCCTAGAACTGAGTTATGGACAACTGTGAGCTGCCATGTGAGTGCTGGGAACTGAGGTCGCAGGTTCTCTGCAAGAGCAGCCAGTGCCCTTAACCACTGAGCCATCTCTCTAGCTTGTATCACTACATTTCTTTTTTTTTTGGTTTTTTTTCGAGACAGGGTTTCTCTGTGGCTTTGGAGCCTGTCCTGGAACTCCCTTGGTAGACCAGGCTGGCCTCGAACTCACAGAGATCTGCCTGCCTCTGCCTCCCAAGTGCTGGGATTACAGGCATGCGCCACCACCGCCCGGCATCACTACATTTCTTAATTACCAAAGTAATATATACATATTTCAAAATGTTTAAGCTCTACAGAAATATGTGAAATCTGAATCTTTGCACACTTAGCTTATTTCATTGAGGGCAGTTAGAGATATTAAATAAGACTGATCGTCCCATTGAGCGATGTACACCAAAGACAGGGTTCTTCATGTTCTCCCTAAATTCTCTTCTCTCATTCTTTCCACAGTGTTCTCCTTTTGGATGATAACTCTGTTATTTATTGTGTTTCTTCTGCAGCTCATCTTGTCTTCTATCAAATTCAGAACAACGTAGAGTTGTCCTCTGGGTTATCATTTGCCTTCTTCAGTGCATGCACAGTTGTTCACTGGGTGGCCTGAAAACTGCCCAGATACATGAGCAACACTTTTTTATGGGCAGGAAAGCAACATTCGTGGAAAGAGTTTTGTTGGGGACGGTTATTAGCATCTCTGCTTGTGTGAGAACTGAACCCCTCAGATGGTCACAGCACTGGGCTGTCTCTCCCTTGTCTCAGAGGGATGGTGATGGTTTAAGTCAAGGGTCCAAACAATGTGTTTGGAGAAGAGGGCTTTTTCTTGTTGCTCTTGAAATCATGTCCTGTATCTTCTCTTACTTTGCTTTAGCATAGAGATTACTCCTTTGTGGTTTCCTTGTCAGTGTGTGTTGATCGAAGTTTGCTTGCTTCCAGATCCTAAGGCATTTCGGGTGGGAAGGGGTCAGTGGTGTAGATGCCTCATATGCGTGAAGCCAAATGTAACTGCAGTGTGGAGCAGTGGACAGTAAGGACGTGCCGTGGCTGTCTGGGAGGGAGGGTGCTCTGAAGCCACACATGATATCCTACCTCCCAAGAATATCTCAGGAGAGATTCAGCCATTCACTGAACAGTAACTGAAGTGAAAAAGGAGTCTCCCAGACGGGAAAGGTTGATTTCTGGGCTAGAATGTAGTTTTTGTTTAAGGGGTTGTGGGTACATGGCTGTATGGTGGTATGACTTTTGTTCCTAAATTTGTTTCTCAGGGCCACGGATAAACACAGGTATACTGACTCAAAACTTTAAAAAAAAAAAAAAAAAGGAGAGAGCTTTGTTTTTAGGCACTAGGAGTTGCTTCAGTGTTATAAAGACACACTGGGTGTGATTAGGCCTGTGAGACAGGAAAAGCAGTTAGCCCATGAGAATTACAACAGTACACCTTGCAGGTGGGGTTCCTCTATCCTAAGAAGAGCACTGTTTTTGAAGCCTGCCTGCAGTCCCTAAGCTGAGCTACGGTCTCTTCGGGTGGCACTGAGGGTTGGGAAGGATCACTTTGCCCTTGATTTCAGGAGTACTTATGAACAACTACTACTGCTCTGAAGATTTATGGTGACATAAATTTTTTTAAATCTGACTTTTTGAGAAGTTAGTGGTTTAGCAGAGCAAATGGATTGTAACTCGATGTGATGGAAACGCAGTATTGCTGGCTGCGAGATAGCTCCACAAGAAAGGGCATTTGTCCCAGGACCCACGCTATGGAAGGAGAACACACAACTCCCAGAAGTCGTCCTCTGACCTCCACAAATGTCCTGTGACATTCAAGCACACACACACACACGTGCACACATATACAACAAATGTTTAAAAGATTTTTAATGAAATACAATTGTATCTTCCTTTTAAAAATATGTGTAAATATATTATTAGATACATATTTATAATGTGTACATGCTATATTACCATATGCACACGTGTGTGTATGTGTTTGAACAGTAAAGAGTTAGTATAGTAAAATACAGCATGTTAACCATGCTGTACCACTGAGCTATATTTCCAGCTCTTGCCTTTACTTAGTTAAAATTTTTTAAACTTTTTGCTTTGAGATAAGTTGCCCACACTGGTTTTGAATTTACTGCCTAGGGAAGCCTAACTTTTTTAGAAATTCACCTATTTTTATTTTATGTGTATGGGTCTTTTACCTACGTGTACGTATGTTTACTACAAGCCTACCTGGTGCCTCTGAAGGACAAAACAGCTTATATCCCTTATAATTGGAGTTATAGTTGTAATAACCCAAGTTCTGCAAAAGGCAGTGGTGCTAATGCTTAGCCATCTCTTCAGCCCTCAGTCTTGGTCTAAATTAGCCTTTCTTCTTTCTTTCTTGGTTTTTTAAGACAGGGTTTTTCTGTGTAACAGAGAAACAGCCCTAGCTCCCCTGGAACTCACTTTGTGGACCAGGCTGGCCTCAAACTCACAGAGATCTACCGCCTCTGCCTTCTGAGTGCCAGGATTAAAGGTGTGCGCCACCACTGCCCAGCTCTTAGCTCTTCCTTGGGACTCTAGAGCAATGAAGAATTTTGCTGTAGTCAGAAGATAATTACACAGGGCTGGAGAGATGGCTCAGAGGTTAAGAGCATTGCCTGCTCTTCCAAAGGTCCTGAGTTCAGTTCCCAGCAACCACATGGTGGCTCACAACCATCTGTAGAGGGGTCTGGTGCCCTCTTCTGGCCTGCAGGCATACACACAGACAGAATATTGTATACATAATAAATAAATAAATATTTTTTAAAAAAGATAATTACACAGTGTCACTGGTGACATTTATACTCAACCCTGTAAGTTAGGTGTTTGCTAGGCAGACAAATTAAGGAATGGCATTCCAATCTTTCCCAGGTCAATAATAGGGAGTTAGTACTACCATGCTGATAAGCGATAAGCATGCTTTTTGCCTTTTGGACAAGTACAAGGGGGAGGCTGGAGGAGGTAGAACTCTTGAGCAGTGACTCACTGGATAATGTTGACCCAGCAGAATTAAAGAGCTCAGCTGAGTAGTGCAAATCTCAGCTCAAGATTTTGGTGATTTGGGTCTGAACCAAGTTGGAAGAGAAATGAGGGTATCTGTTGGCTTCTGTTCCATCATCTTTTAGAAAAGCTCACACTGACCCCAGAGATCACCAGCTCCTACAGATTGCCACAGTTTCCCCTTTGCCAACTATCCAGGCAGGGCTTGGTCAAGATCCGGTAACACAGGAGTAGTTCTCGTCCTATAGGAAGAGTGTGAGACCAGATCCTAGGGAAAGCCTGCTTTCCTAACTTGTTTTGAGTTTCATTGAGACAGAAGCTTTATCCAGTGTACACTAATATTTGTATTTTGGTACCCTCTCCAAAGTTAAGCATTTCCTGATTCCTTAAGAAGTACAGTGGAGGCATTAGGGAGATAGCTCAGTGGGAAGCATGCTTTTGAAGACTTGATTTTGGTCCCTAACACCCATGTAAAAACAAAAACAAAACTGGAATACAGTTGTAATCCCAGCACTAGAGGGGTATAGAGATGGCAGGTTCCTGAGGCTCACTGGCTATCCATCCAGCCTAGCCTAATTGGTAAGCCAGTGAGAAACCGTGTTTCAAAAGGCCAATTGACAGTGCTGGAGAGACATCTCAGATTGTCCTCTGTTACCATATGCATGCATGTGTACAGGTACAGTAGAGCTGCCATGGAGGTGACTTTAATCCCAGCACTTGGAAGGCCGAGACAAGCAAGTCTAAGTTTGAAGCCAGCTGGTTCTACAAAGTGATTTCCAGGTCAGCCAAAGCCAAAGAGAAAGCCTGTCTTCAACAACAACAACAGAAAGTTCAGTAGAGCTGGGTGGGTGATTTGCATCTATAATCCCAGGATCTGGGCAGCTGGGACAGGATGATAACAAGAGTAAGACTGTCCTGTCTCCAAAATGTTTAAAACAAGATAGAGTGGAGGAGGCTGAGTGTGGCGGCACATCTGTATCCCGGCACATAGAGGAGGCTGAGTGTGGCGGCACATCTCTATCCCGGCACATAGAGGAGGCTGAGTGTGGTGGCACATCTCTATCCCGGCACATAGAAGGCAGAGACCCGTGCGTGTTTTGCTGGTGTTCTTCCAGACAGAGTTTCTCTATAACCCTGGCTGTCCTGCTCTGTAGACCATACTGACTTCAAACTCAGAGATGAGTTCTGCCTGCCTCTGCCTCCCGAGTGCTGGAGTTAAAGGTGTGCGCCACCACCACCCGGCCTGGCTGACTATACTTAATACCTGATAAATTGACTAATTTTATGAGCCTCAATCTCCTTACTTGCAAAGTGGAGATAGACTATCTGATGTATGGATTGGCTCTGACCTGTGTGACTGACTTACAGGGCTGGTATTTTGGACTGAGCAGAGTATGGTGGCCATGTACCAGGAACTCTTGTTTCCTGGTGGTTTTGTCCCTGAGTGCTGGGATTAACTGCTTGACCCAGGAGGCCCTGCTCAATTGCACTGAAAGTGAAAGGGAAGAATGGCCTCAGGCTTGAAGGTGATAAAGATAACACCTGCTGCTGTGCTTTGGCTTACTTTTTGCCTTGAGACCTTGAGAGCTTGTTTGGAGGTCCTAGCAGG
>NW_004949197.1:296540-298169 GCF_000317375.1 Microtus ochrogaster
AAAGGCATGTACCACTCTGCCCAGCTGTTTGTTTTTTTAATTTAAAAAATTTTAACCTTTATTTTTGGCTATATTTCTTGGGTATTCTGTCTGCATGTCTTTATACCCCGTGTGTACAGTGCCCTCAGAAGCAGGAGGGTGTTGGTTTCCCTAGGATTGGAGTTACAGAGCCACAGTGTAGATGCTGGGAATTAAACCTGGGTCCTCTGGAAGAGCAACCAGTGTTAGCTGCTTAGCCATCTCCCCATTACACAGGGTCTCATTGTGTAGTCTAGGCGAGCTTCAGTCTCACTCTCTTGCCTCAGACTCCCAAATCCTACATATCCATTTCAGTTCTACACCTCTGGTCTTTGAGTCTAGTTATTGCATTTAAGAATGGTGTTTTTATAATCACGATGAGATTAATGATGGTTTATAGTTTGGGTTGCCCGTCAGTTACAGTGAAGAGCAAAAATGAACAGATGGCTGAGGTCACCTATTGAAGTGAGGGGTGGTCTTTTCTAACTCCATAGTTATTAATTTCCAACAACCCAAGGTTGCTTAGGAGCAAGAAAGTTTGCTGACCTGTTTCTAAGTGAGCTATTGCTTGACTTCGGTCTCTGGGATAATAAGGCTCTGCAACCCAAGCGTTCTTATGACTCTTCTCCCCGCTCTCCCCCATGCTCCAGCTGTTTCCCAGGGCCAGAGTGATGCATCTATCTGTGGCTATAAGAATTCACCTGTTTTAGTGCTCGTGTTTTCATATTTAAAAAGGTAACATTGAGGCTTAATGTTCTTCCCCTTGGATCATATACTTTTAAATAGATAAGTATGAGGGAATAGCTGGGAACTTTTCCCTGGTGTGTGTGTGTGTTGGGGGATATGTCACCTAGACATTGCTGTGGGGATATATCTGTTGGTGTACAGCCCCCAGTTTGAGAAGGACTGCACAGTTGTTTAAGAAGCAGACTAATTCTGATTTACAGTGATCATTTTCAGATTTCTTGGGACAGTTAATTGTGTGTGCTGTGTGTGTTTTAAGTGTGTACATGTGTATAGGTGTGCACACATACACATGTGAAAGCCAGACTAATTTGGAACTTGGTGTGTAGACCAGGCTGGCCTCAGACTCAGAGCCACCTGCCTCTGCTCCCAAATGTGCAGCACTGCATCCACCAGAGTGTGAGTCTCTAAAGAGTGGGGTGAGGAGGGTGATGAGGCTTAGCAGGTAAAGACACTGTTCAGAGCCAGGCAGCCTGAGTTCAGTCCCTGAACCCATGTGGTAGAAGGAGAGAGATAATCATGTAAATTGTCTCCTGACTGCCACACAGCACACACACATAAAATAAGTGATTTGAAAGCTTTCTTTGGCGTTTCGAGACAGGGCTTCTGTGTGTAACAGCTCTGGCTGTACTGGAACTCTTATTTGTAGATCAGGCTGGCCTCAAACTCACAGATCCTCCTGCCTCTGTCTCCCAGGCACTGGGATTAAAGGTGTGTGTCACCATGCCTGTCGATTTAAAAAACGTTAATAATACTGTGTATCAGGATTAGTAATTGTCATTTTCGTAGATTACTCTCTCAACCCTCTGTATAATTTCATTTTTACCTTTTCCCCTTGATTTGTATGTGTTGTAATAGGAGCAGCGG
>NW_004949197.1:298449-303203 GCF_000317375.1 Microtus ochrogaster
TTGGCTAGCTCTTATATATTGATCTAACCCATTTCTAATCATCTGTGTAGCCCATGAGGTGGCTTACCAGGGAAGATCTTAACCTGTGGCTGTGTCGGGTGGGAGAATCATGGCGACTGCCTGCCTCGGCTTCTTTCTCCCAGCATTCTGTCTGTCTACCCTACCTACCTAATTTTCTATCCTATCAGGGCCAAGGCAGTCTCTTTATTTAACCAATGAAATTAACACAAAACAGAAGACTCTTCCCCCATCATGTATGTATCTCTTTCAGATCTTGGGTGCTTTGCAGGGATATAATAATATTTAGTATATGTGTAAATATTAAATGTATATGCATATGATCAAGTTACTAAAAAAAATCAAGGTGTGGTGGTCCACACCTGAAATCCCATAGATGGAGGCCAGCCTAAGCTACATAATAAGCACCACACTAACTATATAGTGAGATCCTATCTAAAACAACTAAAGTGGGGATATACCCCAATAGTGAAATACTTGTCCAGCTTGTGAAAATCCCCAGAACCAGATGGGGGTGGTGCACGCCTTTAATCCCAGCACTTGGGGAGGTAGAGGCAAGCATACCTCTGTGAGTTCAAGGCTAGCCTGGTCTACAGAGTGAGTTCCAGGACAGCTTCGGGCTGTTGCACAGAGAAACCCTGTCTTGGGAGGGGGAACCCATGGCATATTGGGTGTCTGGTGTACCTGTGGTCGAACAGGCGAAAACCCATGGCATACTGCGTGTCTGGTGTGCCTGTGGTTGGACAGACCAACTAAAGTTTGATGGATTTACTGTGACTCAGAAAAATATCTGGAGACATGGCTAGGGGATTAAAAACTCTTCCGTGCCCATTCCGGCTCGCTTGCCAGTCACACTCTGGTAGAGCAGTCTTGATTGCAGATGTAGTTCTTTGTTTGATGATGATAGTGGAGTGTGGGGCTGGCCTGGCCTCAGTAATGCTGATTCTCCTGCCTCAGCACCCTGAATGCCTGGATTCCAGGTCTCCGTCTCCCACACCTACCACTGAATGTCAGCTGTGGAGGACCTTATCAGAAGTGCAACCAGAGCTAAGCTGTAGGAACAGGGAAATGAAGTAACTTCACACACCTGTGATCACAACACTCAGAGGCAGGGGCAGGGAGGTCACAGTAATGTCAGGGCCAGCCTGGTCTATATAGTGAGTTCTAGGCCAGCCAAGGCTATTCAGTGGATCCTATATCAGAAAACCAAAGTAAGCTGGGCATGGGGAGCATGTGGGCCTGCAATTCTCGCACTTAAGGGAGGTAAAGGCAGAAGGATTAGAAAGTCGCCCTGAGCTGTCTAGATACTGTCAGAGAAACCCTGTTGAGTGTGGTGGCTCCTGCCTCTATCCCCAGTTCAAACCCACCTGGGCTATAGGCCAAAGTGTTTAGACCATTTCATAAAACAAAACAAAAAAGCTGGGCAGTGCTGGTGCACACCTTTAATCCCAGCACTCAGGAGGCAGAGGCAGGTGGATCTCTGTGAGTTCAAGGCCAACATGGTCTACAAGAGTGAATTCTAGGACAGCTAGGGCTACACAGAGAAACCCTGTCTCAACAAAAACAAACAAACAATGCTAAGGGGTAAAGAAGTGACTGCAGTTTAAATGATCCTGTGTCTAATTTTATTTACTTATTTCCTTACAGGACTGTTGAAGCCTGAAGTCCCTCCCCTTCCCCTCCCCCTTTGCCGCTCTGTGGCATCCCCCTCCCTCTACCCTTTCCTGCTTGGACAACCTGGATATGACTAGCAGAAGTACAGCCAGGCCCAATGGGCAGCCCCAGGCCAGCAAAATATGCCAGTTCAAACTGGTCCTGCTGGGAGAGTCAGCAGTGGGGAAATCTAGCCTGGTGTTACGCTTTGTCAAAGGACAGTTCCATGAGTACCAGGAAAGTACCATTGGAGGTGAGTGTCTAACGAAGCTTCAGTACTTAGTGGGGCATGAAAGGACCGTTAGGTCTTGATTGTGGAATTGGCTCTCAGTACCATTTGGGAATCTCAGAAATGAAAACCCTGTAGAAAGATTAGGTATTCAAGATGATCCTTAGCAGTCTAGAGTTTGAGGCCAGCGTGGCTTACATGAGGCCCTGTGACAATTTAAAAAAAAAAAAATTAGGCCAAGCATGGTGGCAGATTCCTTTAGTCCCAGCACTCAGGAGGCAGAAGTAAGCAGATCTTTGTGTGTTTCAGGCCAGTTTGGACTACATAGTGAGTTCCACGATAGTCGGAGCTATGTAAAGAGACCCTGTCTCAAAATAAATAAATAAATTGCAAATAAAAGCTGGGCCTGTAGCTAATGCCTCTAATCATAGTTCTCAAGAGACACAAGGCAGGCAGGTTGCTGCCAGACGACAAAGGCAGTGACATCCCTGCCGTCTCACCCTTCTCCCGCTCTCATTTATTTATTAATTTATTTATTTGGTTGTTTGGTTGGTTTGTCTAGATTTCTAGACAAGGTTTCCCTGTGTAGTCCTGTCCTATAACTCTCTTTGTAGACCAGGCTGGCCTCGAACTCACAGAGATCCTCCTCCCTCTGCCCCCCAAATGCTGGGATTAAAGCTGTGTACCACCACTGCCCAGCTCAGTGAAGCTCCATTGAGTGACGTCACGAGATAGAAATAGAGCAGGCTGACATAGGAACACTTTGGAAGCTAAGGTGGGGGACTGCTTCAAGTTCCAGATTAGCCTGAGACTACCTAACAAGACCCTATGTCAAAAAAAACACCAGGGACTTGAGAGGTGACTGAGAAGTTAAAAGTACACACTTTTCTTGGCCGGGGTTGGGGCGGGGGGAATGCACGTAATGGGCAGAGACACACTGGGAACAGAGCAGGTTTGGTTCTGAACAAGCCTTTCTCAGGTGGCTCACAACCACCTGTCACTCTAGTTCTCCTCAGACACTAGCACTGCCCACACAATACATGTCATTTATAAAAATAGGTATTTTAGAAACATATACATAATTTGAAATAAAACCCTTATTTTGTTTGTTTTGTTTTTCGAGGCAGAATTTCTCTATGTAACTTTGGAGCCTGTCCTGGAACTAGCTCTTGTAGCCCAGGCTGGTCTCGAACTCAGCTGCTTCTGCCCCCCAAGTGCTGGGATTAAAGACCACTGCCTGCTTAAAATAAAACCTTTAAGAGCAAAAGACTTAGGCCTGTAATCTCCCTGGTAGGCTAAAGAGGGAGAATCCAAGTTCAACACTTGCAGTAGAGTGAGTTCCAGATCAATCTCCATTACAAACAAGACCCTGACTGCAAAGAAGAAGGACTAAGAATACAGCATGCACAGCCTCAGCACCATCCCATCAAAATTGATTTTTCTGTTTTGGAACAGTAATTCGTGGTCAAATATGTAATCAGATGAATCCTTTGATAAACCCAACATATTCTTAAACAACACCACTCTTACTTAGTAACCTTGCAAAATCTGTATTAAAACCCCTTCTAAAAAATATTCTTGGGAAGCCGGAGATGTCTCAGTGATTAGGTGAGCTTGTGGTTCTTTCAGAGGACCTGAATCCCCAGTGTCCAATCAGGTGGGCAGCTCGCATCCACCTGTAATTCCAGCCCAGGGTCTCCCACGCTTCTGATTCATGTAGGTGTCTGCATTCAAATGCACACACCCGTCATAGACACACAAATAAGTGGTAAACTATTTTAGAAAAGAAAAATTTCCAGCCGGGCAGTGGTGGTGCACGCCTTTAATCCCAGCAGTCGGGAGGCAGAGGCAGGCAGATCATTTTGAGTTTGAGGCCAGCCTGGTCTACAAGAGCAAGTTCTAGGAGAGGCTCCAAAGCTACAGAGAAACCCTGTCTCAAAAAAGAAAAATTGCCATTTTTCCTGGGGGGAGGGGGGGAGAATATGGGCCAGTGAGATGGCTTAGAAGCTAAAGGTACTTACTGTGCTAAGCTGAGGGCAGTTCAGTCCCTAGAACCCTGTGAAGGGAAGGAGAGGACTGTCCTAGCACCTGCCCTCAAGCTTTAAAGTGCTGTGGGCTTTGTTTGTTTGCGACAGGGACTCCTGTAGTCTAGACTGGTGTAGCACGGATGCCATTGTTTTCCTGCTCCTGCTCCCTCCACCTCCCAAGTGCTAGAACAGGTGTGTCATGCCCTGAGAATATTCTCACTCTTTTTTTTTTAATTTATTTATTATGTATATAGTGTTCTGGAGACTAGATCTCATTATAGATGCGTGTGAGCCATCATGTGGTTGCTGGGAATTGAACTCAGGACCTCCGGAACAGCAGTCAGTTCTCTTAACCTCTGAGCCATCTCTCCAGCCCCTCACTCTTCTTAAGTTATTACTTTTATTACAGGGTTTCTTTATAGCCCTGACTGTCCTGGAACTCAGAGATCCGCCTGCCTCTGCCTCCTGAGTGCTGGACCACCCTCCGCCTAGCACTTCATTATTTCTCACCCCTTAAGGCTAGAACAGCTGGGCACCGGTGGTGCACACCTTAATCCCAGCACTCAGGAGGCAGAGGCAGGCGGATCTCTGTGAGTTTGAGACCAGCCTGGTCTACAGAGTGAGTTCCAAAACTGCCAGAACTACAGAAAAACCCTGTCTTAAAAAACAAACAAACAGGCCGGGCGGTGGTGGCGCACGCCTTTAATCCCAGCACTCGGGAGGCAGAGGCAGGCGAATCTCTGTAAGTTCGAGACCAGCCTGGTCTACAGAGCTAGTTCCAGGACAGGCTCCAAAGCCACAGAGAAACCCTGTCTCGAAAAAAACCA
>NW_004949197.1:304938-320324 GCF_000317375.1 Microtus ochrogaster
CTGGGGAGGCAGAGGCAGGCAGATATCTGAGTCTGAGGCCAGCCTGTTCTACAGAGTAAGTTCCAGGACAGCCAAGGCTGTTACACAGAGAAACCCTGTATCAAAAACCAAAAACAATATAATAAGGTGGGACCTGGTAAGAAGTCTATTGGGTAAAGTTGCAAGCCTGGAGGCCTCAATTTGATCCCTGGAATCCGCATGAAGGTGGAAGGAGAGAACCAACTCCATCGTTGACTCTGACCTCCACCAGTACAGCATGGCAATCAGGCCTGTATGTACAAACACATACACATGTACTACAGACATAGAAACAGTAAATTGAAAAAACAAGATGAAAAGCAATTGAGGAACATGTCCAAAGTCAACCTCTGACCTATACATGTGGACACATCTGAACGTTATCTACCCACACAGGTTCCTGACATCTCTTTGTTGAACTTAGTGGGTTTATGTTGAGGGAAATCATTATGATATTATGGGCTGGGGCCAACTGGTAGAAAAGGGCTTTGAGTGGAGAAATGAAAAGAATTCCCTCACTCTAGAGTGCCGCATGAGAATGAGAAAGCAATACTACTTTTGTCCTTTTAGGAGGCTCAGGCATATGCAGATGACAACAGCTTATTATTTATGGAGACTTCAGCTAAGACTGCTATGAACGTGAATGATCTCTTCCTGGCAATAGGTAAGGGCAGAGTGACCCCAAGTCTTCTGTCTCTCCTTGTCTATTACGTAAAGCTGCCCTTAACCAGACCAAGGCTAGGGGGTTGTATAGATCACTGTAGGTGCAGGGCTGGAGATTAGCACGGTGGTGTGTACCTGAGTTTAAGGCCAGCTTGGCCTATGTAATTTAATTCCAGGACAGCCAGAGAGACCATATCTCAGGAAATAGAAAGAAAAAAATACTAGGCCAGCCAGGGCTAGCTATGTGTTTAAGCTTTTCTCAAAAGAAAAAAAGAAAATCCGGGCAGTGGTGGTACATGCCTATCCCAGCACTCAGGAGGCAGAGGCAGGCAGATCTCTATGAGTTTAAAGCCAGCCTGGTCTACAGAGCAAGTTCTAAGAAAGCCAGGGCAACACAGAAAAACCCTGACTCAAAAAAACAAAAGAGGGGGAAAAGGTAAATCAAAACCCTTCAAGCTTGCCAGCATGCACGCAGTCTCATTTGGGGCAGCGGGCTGGAGCAGAAAGATTACAGCCTAAGCTGTTTGCGAAGACGGGGTGAAGCACACCCATAATCATAATTCTTGGAAATGGAGACAAGGGATCAAGGGCATCCTTGGATGTTTAGCAAGTTTGAGGCCAACCTGGCTATATGAGACCTTGCTTAAAAAACAGAAAGTGGGTCAGAGAGATGGCTCAGTGGTTAAGAATACATTCTCTGTTTTTTGTTGTTTTCTGTTTGTTTGCTTGTTTTTGTTTTTTTGAGACGGGGTTTCTCTCTGTAACTTTGGAGCCTCTCTTGGAACTTGTTCTGTAGACCAGGCTGGCCTCAAACTCAGCATGTATGCTGCAGGCCAGAAGAGGGCACCAGGTCTCATTATAGATGGTTGTGAGCCACCATGTGGTTTCTGGGAATTGAACTCAGGACCTCTGGAAGAACAGCCAGTGCTCTTAACCTCTGAGCCATCTCTCCAGCCTTTGCTCTTGTATTCTTAATGATGTGGGTTTGCAAGCACCAAAATCAGGTGGCCAAAACCACCTGTAATTCAAACTTCAGGGGGTACAACAGCTCTGGCTTCTGAGGGCACCTGCTCATACACATAGTTTAAAATATAATAAAAAGAAACCAAAGCCGGCTTCTGAGGGCACCTGCTCATACACATAGTTTAAAATATAATAAAAAGAAACCAAAGCCAGCGGTGATGGTGCACGCCTTTAATCCCAGCCCTTGGGTGGCAGAGGGAGGTGGATCTCTGAGTTCAAGGCTAGTCTGGTCTATAAGAGCTAGTCCCAGGGCAGGCTCCAAAGCTGCGGGAAACCCTGTCTTGGGGGGGGGGGGACCAAAAATTAAAAGTGGTGTGGTGGTGTACACCTGTAATCCTGCCATCTGGGAGGCTAAAACAGGATCAAAAGTTTGAAGCTAGTCTGGACTACAGAGTGAGAGAAGCCAAGGTCAGAGACAGCAGTGGGTTCGCACCCCAGCACCATCAAGCAAGAAAATCTCCAGCTGTAGAAACAGCTTCGTTTCCTCTAGTAACTTCCATCCTCTGCAGCCTTAGCTCCCTGTGTTAGTGAGGACTGCAAGTACTTGTGTCCTCTTCTGGTGATTATATAATCTTACTTTGCCCCTACTCAGTAGTCTTTTTGTTTAGGGCGGGAAGTAGCTGAGAGTAAAATCTACCATGCTTTGTTCCATTCTCTTATTTTTAGCAAAGAAGTTGCCAAAGAGTGAACCCCAGAATCTGGGGGGTGCAGCAGGCCGGAGTCGAGGCGTGGATCTCCATGAGCAGTCCCAGCAGAACAAGAGCCAGTGTTGTAGCAACTGAGGGTGGCTAGCAGCAAACACGTGTGGAGTTAGCACGAGAGCTAAGACATAACCTCCATCCCCACCCCTCAGCACACAGCCCCACGGTAACAGCACACTGAGCCCTGGCTCCCAAGGGCTGCACCTGACAGCTCTGTCATGGCACTTTTTAATGCTTCAGCAACCAACACCAGGCAGCTGTTGCCACCACTATGCCCTACTCTGGGGTTTGGGGGTCAGATCTCCCCAGGACCTTCCTTCCAAAACAAACTTTCTTCACTTTGTATTCTAGGTGCAAGACAGTGGCTCCTCATTGTTACTCCCCCACTGTGTTCTTCCCGTGTTTCAGGGAAGACTTTTGTCTCCTGCCTCTTCCCTGTCCCACCTCTCATCACTCCCTGTCCTTGATCCTGTTTCCTCCTCTTCCCAAGATGATGAAAGGTAAACCAGGGACTGAGAAGGGAGACAGTGTAATTTTAGTTGCATTAAGGGCCCTGCAGGGACGCTAAGGCTCAGAGCAGGAAGGAGTAAGGAAATACTTATTTGTTTTATTTATCTGGTAGGAGTTTCTTGTCTGTGAGACACTGCAGCACCCATCAGTTGGACTGGTGGACGGTGTTCCTAGGTAGGAGTGAAATAGGGAGGGAAGCCTGCAGGCCCCATCTGGGAGTTGAATTAGCTGATTGGATAAAGGTTGAGGTGCAGTGTCATCTGTGGCTCTGGAATTCATCCCAAAGCTGTTTTCCCTCACCCACTCACCCCCACTCCAGTGTGGGGATTGGACCTCCAAGTGCTCCAAAGAATCTTCACTGGTTGCCTGCACCCTTAGCTCTGCTGTGAGTAATTGGGGGAGGTACCAGTTTCTGGTACCCATCCTCTGGTTATACATAGGCATTTCCCTACCCTGGCCTTGACATGGCCTTTGCCCCAGATGCCATGCCCCTGCAGTTTGCACTTTAATTGATGGTAGTTCAGTCAGCATACATGTTTTACGGGGGTTTTGATTGATTTACCTATCCTTTAACCTTTTTAATTAAATGGAATGTACAATGTATGAGGTTTGGGGGGCACTATAGAAAACAGTAACAGTAGCAGCTACTCGGGCCCAGTCTCCACTGCTAGCCTCCTCTGACCAATTCATGCCTCTGTCTGAGCAACTGCGGAGTGGCCTCAGACAGCACGGGCCGTGGTAGTGGAGTGAAGGAGGGTCAGGCAAAGGGAGTGTCTTATCTTCCCAGGGTTCACATTCACCTTGCTGTATCTCACTGCGTCTTTTCTACTTCCCTGTAAATACTTAGTCTTTATTCCCACTGTACAGGCCCTTCTGTCCCCTGCTGCCCCTTTTTTCTTAGTATCTTGAGTTAGTTCCTCCTTCACCCACCCCCCACTCTTACTTAATCCATGCACCACTAGAGGCTCCTGCCACAGAGGCCACTTGTCCTATGACAGGCGCAGCTAGAACTGAAGGTGCCTCACAGCTGCCTTGTGTCATCAGAGGGCGTGGTCCTCTACATCCTTCCTTAGGTGTTTTAGGGTGTCTGTGGGAAGCCATCAAGGCAAGAGGGAACTCAGTTGTTTTGTGTGTTAGCCAGACTTTTTTGGAAATTTGCAGAAGAAAGGAAAGACCACAGTAACCTAGAGTTAGAGCCTTTCTGTCCCTTGGCTGACAGACTACCTTTTGTTCCAGAGAGCTGAGGAATCCATGAAGCCAAGATTCTCAAGGACCCTGCTCAGGGTCTTCCACTTAGGTTTCAATTCTCTTCCTTTTCCAAGGGCAGCCTTAGTTCTCACAGCCCTGAAACACACATAAGTCTCCAGCTTTTCCTAGAACCCGTGAATCCTCCAAAGCACCAGGTGCATCTGGAGACTCTGGGGTGGCTAAATCTTCTCTGAGGTCTCCGAGGGACAAGAGTGAAGGTGTTTCATTGCCTAGGGGCTGGGAGAACAATTCCCTGGGCTTTTCTCTTCCCTCCCTCCCTCCCTTTCTCTCTTAGGAACAGTGTTGGCCTTAGCTCCCGGGCCTGGCTGCGGCCTCCCCTCTATCTACTCCTACCAGCTCTTCTGCCTTCATTTGAGCTCTGTTGGGCTTGAGGGTTCTTGTTGTTCTCTACCCTTCCTCCTGTTACCTTTTTTCTTTTGATCAATTTTTTGGGGGGAGGAGTCATCTTTTTTTTTTTTTTTTTGTTACCTTTTTTCTTTTGATCAATTTTTTGGGGGGAGGAGTCATCTTTTTTTTTTTTTTTTGCCTTCATTTTTTTTCCTAAGAAAGCATTTGCCTTTCTTTCCCTCTCCTTCTAACATAACAATCGTGGTAACAGAATGCAACTGCTGATTTATCGATGTATTTAATGTAAGTAAAAAAGGAAAAAAAGAAAGTGCACTGGACTCTTGCTTTGTTTTTACCATTTGTCTGCCTGAAACAAAATCAGGAAGGAAGCCGGGCGGTGGTGGGCACAGGCACATTTAATCCCAGCACTCAGGAGGCAGGCGGATCTCTTGAGTTCGAGGATAACCTGGTCTGCAGAGCAAGTTCCAAGAGAGCTAGGGCTACACAGAGATACCCTATCTTGCAAACAAACAAACAAAAACTGGGAAGAAAGAACCCAGTGAGATACTATGGAACCTCTGACATACCTTCCTCCCCATCTTATTAATGGCACCTCATTATTTTCTCTAACCTTTTCTTGGACACTTGAAGAACCAATTTGGAAAATAACCTTTGTTTTGTGAACTGTTCCCGCTCAAAGACATGATAACCTATCACAGATGACTTCTATCGCTCCTGTGTGCACTGGTGTGGTCTGAGGATCTCTCTTGGAATTTCTTGAGACTGGAAGAGGAATGGCATAGCTGAGCTGTTGGAAATGCTATGCAATATTTTTTGCATTTTCCTAGGACTCGTTTGCATATTTGTTTCTGAGTTGGAGCTGTGACCTAAACATGAAAAGTAAAGATAGTGGGGAGATGGCTCAGCAGTGTAAAGCACTTGTTGCTCTTGCAGAGTACCTGGTTCAATAACCAGCACACACAGGGTGGCTCACAGCCATCCACAACTCCAGTTCCAGGGGATCTGATGTCTTCTGGCCTCCACAGGCACCAGGTACACACATGGTACACATCTGTAAGACAAGACAGCAGTGTATGGTGACCTGTACCTGCTGTAAGAGTGAGTTTGAGGGGATCCTCAGTATTAGTTTAGCAAGACCATATCTCCAAAAAGGAAGAAAAAATGATGACTGAATTAACTTATCTTCAGCCCTAACACCCCCCCCAAAAAAAATTCTTGCCTGGATCTGTTTCTTATTTCTGCTTGAAGTCCTTCCATTCGTCACAGTCCAAAGGAAGCTGAAACACAGAAAGCAAGTGAAACAGAAGAATGGGTATAGTTACAAGAATCTCAGGTTAGGGGGGCTGGAGAGATGGCTCAGCGGTTAAGAGCACTGACTGCTCTTCCTGAGGACCCGGGTTCAATTCCCAGCACCCACATGGCAGCTCACAACTGTCTGAAGATCCAGTTCCAGGGGATCTGACACCTTCACACCAATGCACATAAAATAAAGTTAAATAAACCATAAAAAAATCTTTAAAAAAAATCTCAGGTTAGAATGTTCAGAGCACTGGGGTCAGGCAGCCCTTTCTTTCCAAGCCATCTCTCCTAATTCATCAGTCTCTCCATCTGTGAGATGAGTGTGAAGATTGAGCCAGGTTGTGGATCCTCAGGCACATTCCGAGTCTGAGACAGCTGAGCTACAGGAGATGCTAGCTTGACCAAGTAAAACTGGGTGGCGTATGGCGTTTGTAGATGGGGGAGAAACCATACCAAGTAGCATTTACTTGTTTGACAGGGTCTTGGTATGTATATCGTCCAGGATGGCCTTAGCCTCCCTAAATTTACAACACCAGCTGAAACTTGAGCAGCCATTAGGATGACCTTCACAAAGGCTGGAACCTTTCCGTTCCAGAAACTTTAGAGCCAATATCACCTTTTCACCATCATGTTTCCTCTTGAGTACACTCCCTGCTCGGGGTCCCTGATTCTGCTCAAAAGTCCTGTTTAGAAAACTAAAGGAAAAAAATCTTCTGGAATGTTTTGCTTTAAATTGATGTCTGTAGCTCAATCTCTGATCTCTAGAGGGCAGTCTAAGAATGTTTGTACCGGGCACAAGAGCAAAGCGTCAAGTTTTCAGTCTCTAGTAACTGGTTAAGAGTAAAGAAATTTATACAAGACCATAATGTTCATACTTTCGTTAAACTGCCATTTTTTTTTGTTAAAGTGTGTATTTGTTTTTTGTTTGGTTTTGGTTTTTCAAGATAGGGTTTCTCTGTATAACAGCCTTGACTGTCCCTGAACTTACTCTGTAGGCCAGGCTGGCCTCAAACTCACAGAGATCCTCCTGCCTCTGCCTCCCGAGTGATGGGATTTAAAGGCGTGCGCCACCACGCCTGCACCCACCCCCCAATACACACTGAAAATTTTAAAAGATGGTTTTAAGGATTGGGAATGGTGATGCACACTTTTAAGCCCATCACTCAAGAATTCTGGGCCAGCCTGGTCTACAAAATCAGTTCCACGCTAGCAAAGACCACAGAAAGACCTTGTCTCAAAATAAATATAAGACGGATTTTCAGTACTGTTGGTTTCGCACTTCAGAAATTCACTATGGGAGCCTTCGAGTCACCATTTCAAGGCGCGTCATTTCTTCTGTTATTTTTGGCCCTAAAACAAGCAGGCCTCAACAGTTGCAACGCTCTAAACAACTGCAGAGGCGCGGGACATACCCACAGACCTCCCGGGGAAACTAGCTTTGGTCCCCATCGTCGCGGTCGCCTTCGGGACCCTCGTCACCTTCATCAGTGAGCCCTCTCATTGCCCTGCGTAGCTGCGGTCGGCTCTGGTCATCAGTGTGTGTCCACTGCCCTAGGAGGGAGAGGTCGACAGCAGCCAGGAGCCGGCGGCGCCCCGCCCCCCGCCCCGTATCCGGCGACCCCGTGACAGCTGCCAATCCTTCTCAGGAGCAGCCGCGAAGCTAGGGGCCAATGGCTGCGGCGCGGGCGAGGGGCGTGAGGACGCCTGCACAACCGCGCACGTCACGGCCAGGCCCCGCCCCGCCCCGCCCAGCCGCACGGGGAGCTCTTGCCCCGCATGGGGCGGGTGAAATTGTTCCGCTGCGGACACCGAGCCGGGTAAGGGGACCCTGCCACCGGGAGAGACAGGAGGGAGAGCAACGGTGGGACCAAGACGGTCAGTGAAGCTCCAAATCTTAGGAGTAGCAAAAGGACCAGTACCTCCTTTTACGATGTCTGGGTGCTCCTGGGGTCGCAGGGCTACCTTCCAGGTCGAATTCTGGACAGACACACCCTCCCACTTAAAGTGTTCCGGAAAGTAAGGAGCTTACACCAAAGAGTGGCATTTCAGTACTTAGCAGGCCACCGCTCCCAAGCCTCGGACCGAGCTGATAAAATCGGGTTGCTGAAATTAAGGGTAGATTGCAGAAAGAGTACAGGTTCCCCATGACCCAGACATGAAGAGCAGTAGAATTCTAATCTATTTCCATCTTTCTGGCTTCCCCATCCGTAACAACCCCACCCCTAGCATCCCAGCAACCCGCAGCTTCTTACCCCTCTCCTCTTTGACCCTCCTGGGTCAGAGAGGCACTGGGCTGTGAGGAAGACGCTGTTGCGGGACAGAGAGCAGGAAAATTAACTTCCTCCTCTAGCCCATCCCATCACACCCTGGCCATTGACTTCTCTCAGTTCGTTGTGGACACTACCAGGTTAGGGTGGAGACGCTGCCTTGGGGGTTCAGTTCCTAGACGGGGTATTTATTTTAGAGGTGGTGGAGGGAGAGAATGTTATTACTTGTTTACTCTTCCTATCAGGTCCTCTGGGTAGAGATGATACAAGTTCAGAGAGGCCTGCTGTGTTGTCCGGGGAGCCGGTTAACAAGGCCTGGTTGTATAACCCCAAGGCAGTTTGCTTCAAAGATTTGGACTCCTTCACCCCGTTAGGTTCCTGCTGCCTCTTGTCTCTGTTTTCATCAGCCGCACTTTAGAATAATCACAACCTGGGGGCTGGAGGTACAGAAGCTCAGTGGTAGGGCACTTGTCTAACATTCTCAAGGCCTTGGGTTCAATACTCAGTATCATTTCCTTTTTTTTAATAATTGGCAAACTTTCATCTGTCCCTAGGTGCATTGGCCTGGGACATTGTTCTAGAAGCCGGTGTACTTTCCCACCCCACTCCACCCCCACGCGCTGAAGTGCTCCAAGTTTACTCCCAGAACCCACTGGGACCCCGGATTCTCGGGTCTCCCAAATGTCCCCTCACAGGGATTTTCTTGTTTTGAAACCCAGAATCTTCTTCCTATAGGTCTGCCACGATGCTGCTGCGGCTGTGCAGAACACTGGTGGTGGGATTTCCGCGGGCCGTCAGGTAGGCTGTCCCAGCCCGGCACTATCACCCAACCTATCTCGTAGTTACCTTATCTGGTAGATATTTATCTTATCTGGAAGATAAGGCAGCGCAAGAGATGACCCTGAAGGAAGGAGAAAGCCGTAATTCACTGGTCCTACCCATCCGGAAGAAACTAAACCCCAACTGAAAACCAGTGACTAAGGAGGGAGAGGCAGCCGCAGACTTTCGCTGGTTTTCACTGGACTTTCATGAGGCTAAAGATCTCTTCGAGAAAAAAAAAAAAAAAGCCAGGCGGTGGTGGTGGACACCTTTAATCCCAGCACTTGGGAGGCAGAGGCAGGCGGATCTCTGTGAGTTCAAGGCCAGCCTGGTCTACAGAGGTAGTTCCAGGACAGGCTCCAAAACCACAGAGAAACCCTGTCTCGAAAAACCAAAAAAAAAAAAAAAAAAAAAAAATCTCTTTCTTCCAGAGTCAAGCCAACCCCCTCAAGGCTCTGCATCCCAGCGTGCTCCACGAATGATTCATTTAAACCCCAGCACCCCAGCCTCACCTGTCCTGATGAGAACTCGCGAACTCGGGGATGGAAAGTGGTGGGGGCCCTGCTAGGTCTGGGTGCAGCGCTGGCCTACCATGACCATCGTTGCAGGGTAAGCAGGAAAGGGGCTCTGACTTCGTACACTGCAGAGATATTATCTGCTCCCTCCATTTCTCAGGCTCAGGCTGTGGATGGGGTCAGAATGGCCTGGAGTGATTTCACATCTCTTCCTTTTGCCTTCTCCCTCCCGTCTGTAGGCTGCTCAGGAATCACCCCGGGTGTTTACCAGAGAGGAAGTGAGATCCCACAACAGCCTTGAAACTGGAGTCTGGGTCACTCTAGGCTCTGAGGTCTTTGATGTCACAAAATTTGTGGACCTGCATCCGGGAGGCCCGTCCAAACTGATGTTAGCAGCTGGGGGTCCCATAGAACCCTTCTGGGCCCTCTATGCGTCTCACAACCAGCCCCATGTACGGGAGTTACTGGCTGAGTATAAGATTGGGGAACTGAACCCTGAAGATAAGGTCTCCCCCACCTTGGAGGCCTCTGACCCTTATGCCGATGATCCTAGCCGTCATCCAGCCCTGAGGATTAATAGCCAGCGTCCCTTTAATGCAGAGCCTCCCCCTGAACTGCTAACAGAAAACTACATCACACCAAACCCTATTTTCTTCACACGGAACCACCTGCCTGTACCTAACGTGGACCCAGACACCTATCGCTTGCATATAGTAGGGGCTCCTGGAGGTCAGTCGCTGTCCCTGTCCTTGGATGATTTGTATAAGTTTCCCAAACATGAGGTCACTGTCACTCTGCAGTGTGCTGGCAACCGGCGCGCCGAGATGAATAAGGTTAAGGCGGTGAAGGGTCTGGAGTGGCGGACAGGAGCCATCAGCACCGCACGCTGGGCTGGGGCACGACTCTGCGATGTGTTAGCCCAGGCTGGCCACCGACCCCGTGAGACTGAGGCCCACGTCTGTTTTGAGGGACTGGACTCAGACCCCACTGGGACTGCCTATGGAGCATCTATCCCTCTGGCTCGGGCCTTGGATCCTGAAGCCGAGGTCCTCCTGGCGTATGAAATGAACGGTCAGCCTCTGCCTCGTGACCATGGTTTCCCTGTGCGGGTGGTGGTTCCCGGTGTGGTAGGTGCCCGCCAGGTCAAATGGCTCGGCAGGGTAAGCGTGGAGTCAGAGGAGAGCCACAGCCACTGGCAGCGGCGGGATTACAAAGGCTTCTCCCCATCCGTGGACTGGGACACGGTAGACTTCGATCAAGCCCCAGCGATTCAGGAGTTGCCTGTCCAGTCAGCTATCACAGAACCTCAAGACGGGGCAACTGTAGAATCGGGAGAGGTGACTATCAAGGGCTACGCGTGGAGCGGCGGCGGCAGGGCCGTGATTCGGGTGGATGTGTCTATAGATGGTGGACTAACCTGGCAGGAAGCTCAGCTAGAGGGAGAGGAGCAGTGTCCCCGGAAGGCCTGGGCTTGGCGAATATGGCATTTGACAGCTCAGGTGCCGGCAGAGCAGAAGGAATTGGAGGTCGTTTGTAAAGCCGTGGATGACAGTTACAACGTGCAGCCAGACACTGTGGCCCCCATCTGGAACCTGAGAGGCGTCCTCAGCAATGCCTGGCACCGTGTCCGTGTCCATGTCGTCCCATGAAAGCATCGAGCAGAGCCACCTGTACCCAGAGAACCACCTAAACTCCCTTCTAACCCATCTTTAATCGTCGTCATAGAAAAACATTTCCTTCGGCCTCTTGGGTCACAACCCTGTGTTTACTGTGTCTTAAGCTGTGCCCAGGCACACGCGCTCCTGGCCTCTTGACCCTGTGCCAGGAAAGAGAGCTGTTGGAGTCTCTGGAGGTGACAGTTCTGAAGACATGTTTCCTCACCCAACCGCACCTCGGCTTCTAAGGCCTCCCCAGCCAGGCCTTCTTCAGCCAAGTGTGTGGGAATGTGTAACAAGCTTACTTTCCTATCTTCTGCTGCCTATGGGATGCCAGGGGTTCCCCCTTAGGGCTCTACTTTGAGAAAATACACCAATAAAGTGCCTGTTTAAGATTATGCCTGGGACCTCTTGGGTGCAGTCTCTGGAAATGAAGGAGCGGGTCTCAACCTAGCTGGTTGACCTGGCGATACCTCCGAAGAGAGGTGCGATTGTTTTCAAATGTTTGGTACCCTCAAACCGTTTCCACGATTCCTGCTCTCCCGGCAGGATTGACAAATAATGCCAAGAGGTTGAAATCAATATTATCTTGGGGAGGGCAGGGGCAAACCTTGGAACGCGGAGCAGACGTGCTGGGGCACATGGGGCTCCCGTGTGCACCTAGTTTGCAATTAGATGCAGATGAAGAGATAGCTTTGGCTTAACCTCTGCACGGCAGGGCCTTTTGGACTTAAATCTTTCGGCGCTCGGCTATTCTCCCCTAGCTCCTCTCCCTTTTTTTTCCCTCAGCAGTCTCCCCGGCTTGGGGGCGCTCGGTGTTTGGCCCAGTCGCCTGTCGCCTGGTAGTGGGACCGGAAGTTATTCCGGAGGGGGGGAATGGCCGTAATAAGGGGGGCTCTGTGGGGGGGCCGGTCCCTCCTCAGGTGAAGCCCCTGATGGAGATGGAGCCGCCACCCCTGAGCGCCCAGATCCCGGCTTCCGCCTGGCTGCCGCCGCCTCAGTGACCCCATCCCCCCCCGCGCTGGGCCACCTGGGCCAGAGTGGGGGACTCGCCACCCCTCTTCCCACCCGACACCGCCCTTCCCCCCCAACCCCCAACAGCCTGCGCGCGCGCGGAGACGCCTCAGGTGAGTGAGGGGCGGGGCCCGCGAGGGGCGGGGGCGGGGCCTGGCCTTCGGGGCGGGGCTTTAGCTTGGAGTCGAGCTGGGGAGTCGCAGCCTGGGGGAGGGGCGGGCTGGGTCTGAGGGGCAGGAGCCTGTCTGCAGCACCTTCGCCAGAGACCTCAGAATTGGGGATTGGTCGGAAGACAGGAACTGACCTGTGGGAGGCTCCTGTGTGGGAAAGGGCTAGGATGGAACAGAGGGACAAAACAAAGCGACCGAGAACCAGAAAAAGCAAGGTGCCCGGGGCCTTCATTGAGAATGTTGGAGGAAAAGGCCAAGGCCTGCCTAGGACTGTCTCCAGGAGGCCGTGACAGAGGGGGAGAAACAACAGAATGGAGCCTGTCTGTCCTACTGTTTGGGTGAGAAGCATAGGGAACCTGAGAAGCAAGGCTGGGAAGGAAAAAAAAATCCACAGACGAAGCCCTATGGTAAACCCCTGGATGGGAGCTCCATAAACGGGTGGCAAAATGCCTCTTTCTAAATATTAAAACCATCCTCATACAGATCCATCTCGGCTTTTTACCCTTTATCTGCTAGAGTTGTTTAGTGGTTTGCTAGGTTGGTTGGTTGGTGAAGTAGCGTGTGTGTGTGTGTGTGTGTGTGTGTGTACACAACTGCGTGCCAGCACCAGGACAACTTTGAAGCTAGTACTCTGTCCATCTTTATGCGAGTTCCAGGGATTGAAGTGATGTCTCCAGGCTCTCAAGGCAAGTGAACCGTGGTTGATTTTTTGAGACATGAAACTCATGATGGCCTCTAACCCCTGAACTTGTGGTGATTCCCTAACTTGGCTTCTGAATGCTGCAGCTGCTGCTGTGATGTTTTTCTGTGGGGTTTTGCTTATTTGGTTGGTTGATTGGCTAGTTGGGGCTTTGGCTGGTTGATTTGTTTGAGACAGTCTCACTATATAACCCTCATTGGCCAGAAACTCATGCTGTAGACCAGGCGGGCCTTAAACTCACAGAGATCCATTCATCTACCTGTGCCTCCTGATTGCAGGAATTAAAGGCAAGTGCCACCATGCTCAGCTGTTGGTTTTAGGCCAGGATCTCATGTTTTCTAAGAAGGCTTCATTTTTGCTATAGCTAAGGATGGTTTTGAACTTCTGAGCCTTATGCCTCCATTTCCCAAGTGCTGGGATTAAAGGAGTATGTCACCACCGCCCCACGGAATGTGGACTTTTTGATAAGAAATAAGGTACCCCACCTGCTCATCCGAGCTTGAGAATCTTCCAAGTGCTTCTAGGAAGGTTTGGAGGATTGCCAACTAGTGCCTGCAAAGTTTTGCCCCCCTTCTCTCAGCACACGCGTTTTTCTCAGAAGTGGCAGGGACTGAGACACGGCTCTGCACTGTTGCACACAGCAGCCCGAACAGTTCTTTAATCTCTGGGAGGCTTAAATTCTGACAAAAAAAAAAAAACAAAAAAACCAAAAAACCTTTTTTTGGTTTCAAGACAGAATTTCCAGATGAGCCAGTATGAAGAGAATTGATGACTGCCAACCAAACTTTTTTCTTTGCTTGATTTTTGGTTTTTTTAGCTTTTTTTGAAGACAGGGTTTCTCTGTGTAGCCCTTGCTGTCCTGGCTGCTGCTTTGTATACCAGGCTGGCCTCGAACTCAGATCTGCTGCCGCTGCCTTCCAAGTGCTGGGATTAAAGGTGTGTGCCATCACCCGGCTGCTATTACCAAGCTTTAATGACCTAGCTCGACTTCAATCCCCGGGACTCACAGGGTGGAAGGTAGAGCCAACCCTGAAAGTTGTCCTCTAATTTCCAGATCCATGCTGTGACACACACGTGCTGTGACACACACGTGCTGTGATACACACACGTGCTGTGACACACACGTGTGCTGTGACACACACGCATGCTGTGCTACACATGCTGTGACCCCCACACATGCTGTGATACACATGCTGTGACTCCCACACATGCTGTGATACACACGCGTGCATGACACACACGTGCTGTGATACACACGCGTGCTGTGACCCACACGCGTGCTGTGACACACACGCGTGCTGTGACACACACGCGTGCTGTGACACACACGCGTGCTGTGACACACGCGTGCTGTGACACACACACGTGCTGTGACACACACGTGCTGTGACACACGCGTGCTGTGACACACGCGTGCTGTGACACACACGTGCTGTGATACATACATGCTGTGATACACACACGTGCTCTGACACACACGCATGCTATGATACACACACGTGCTGTGACACATGCTGTGACCCACACACATGCTCGACATGCACACATGCTGTGATATACACATGTACTCTGACACACATGTGCTGTGACACACACACGTGCTGTGATACACACATGCTGTTATAGACACACATGCTTTGACACACACACATGCTCTGACACACACACATGCTCTGATACATACCCACACCTGTTTGCTCTGCAAGCCCAAGGACCTGAGTTTGAATCTCCAGCATCCGTGTAAACACCAAAGTCACAACACACCTCTGTAATCTCATTGTGTGGGTGGGGCACAGACCAGAGACAGGTGGATTCCGTGGGTTTATTAGCCAGCCAGCCTAACCCATTAATCACCTCCAGGTTCAGTGAGAGACTCTGTCTCAAAAAATAGGGTGGAAGCTGGAGAGATGGCTCCGCGGTTGAGCGCACCTGCTGCTCTTCTAGAAACATAGGCTCAATTCTTAGCACCCACGTGGTGGCTGGTAACAGGCTGTAATTCCAGTTCCAGAAGCACTGATGCTCTCTGCAGGCCTTTTCAGGCAGTAGGCATGCACTTGGTGTACCGACATCCATTGGGAAAACACCCTACCTTAGTCACTGCTCTACCACTGAGAAGACACAGCATGGCCAAGGCAACTTCTGCAAGAGAAAAGCACCTAATTAGGGTCTTCACTGGGTTTCTGAGGTTTAGTCTACTATCATGGCGGAAAGCATAGTGGCATGCAGGCAAACACTGGAGCAGTAGCTGAGAACTGCATCCAAATCCACAGGCAGAAAGAGAAAAACTGGGTTTGGCATGGCTTTCGAAATCTCAAAGCCCAGCTGGGCAGTGGTGGCGCATGCCTTTAATCCCAGCACTCGGGAGGCAGAGGCAGGCGGATCTCTGTGAGTTCGAGACCAGCCTGGTCTACAGAG
>NW_004949197.1:322152-328545 GCF_000317375.1 Microtus ochrogaster
TGGGATTAAAGGCGTGCGCCACCACCGCCCGGCTAAGAATTCTTTTCTCTCTAAGTGTCGTACACTTTATCCGCCTTACTTCCACTCCCTGTTTACATACAATGTGTGGGTGCGCACGTCCACACTGCTCGCTAAGCACTCTAACAAAGGATAAGCCTTGTTGGCAGGTGCATCTAGCCTCGATTCATTCATTTTGCCTGTAAAACAATATGGTGTCAGAGGCAGGGTAGCCTCCCTTTCCCTATGGGTCTCGTGCTTCTGCCAGCTGGAGACTCTGCTGGCTTTGAGTGCCAGGCTGTTGATTTGCCCCTTCTTCTCAGAAGCATCGTAGACTTTGTCCTGGAAACGGAGAGACAGGGTCAAAGTTTGCCAGATGAAAACATCTAAGAACGTATGAGGTGGGCGTGAACCTGGTCCCTAGGTAAGACGGACCTGGCTGGTGCTGCTGTTAGCATAAGAAGATCCAGTGAGTACCGGTTTGTCATTGTTCTCGAGCCCACAGTTTCTGAAAAGACACAAGAAGACTAAGGGGGATTATTCTTTATAAATCTTGTGTTTTCAGTTCAAGGATTTAAGTCCCTGATCGGAGACCTAAAACCCGTCCACCGGCTAAGTGTGAGACTGAAGTTCCGCTCTCCAGTTTCCACAGAAACGCCAGCAGAGGTGGCTCACGCGTAGTCCAGCACACAACACAGACGTGGGAACCCCGGGACAAATTGGCTCACACATTGGCTAAATTAGGGAGCTCTGAGTTTGACTGAGAGACCCTGACCCAGTACACATATGGGGAGAAAGAAAGACACCCAACAACACTCTGGGCTCCATGTGCATGGTACTCACACGCATGCACCCGCAGGAATGTGAACGCGCATACATTCACACATACTGAGAAACAAAACAGAGCGCCCCAAGCTTTCCAGCTGGGACAAGATTAAACGCCACGGTAGAAACCTCTGCTCCATTTCTGCTACTTGTTAACCAGATAAGTGGCTTTGGGCTTGGTTTGGTCTCCAAAAGATTAGGGATCAACTTTCAGCTCCGTTCCATCTCTAAGCTCTGGAGGCCTCTGCCTTGGGCCTAGTTCAGGAAGTAAAGAGGCTTACCAAAGTAGCTTACCACAAGCAAGAATCTTCGTTACCCAAGGAGCCTGGAACCGTCTTTTCTGGCCCAAGCTACAGTGAGCTCTTCAGAGCAGCACGCACCGGGAAACTTCTGGCCAGGTTCATACCAAAGGCAACATTTGCCACCTTTTCAAAGCTCTACCACTCTGCTCCAATCAAGGCACCTATGTGATTCCAGCCACCTACTTGTGAAATCTTTGTAGCACAAATCAATGGCAGCATGCTTACACACAACTATAACCCATCCGAATACGCAGGAGGCTGATGCAGGAGAATTGCTGTGATTTACAGGCCAGTGTAGGCTGTAAATCCCAGACTAGGTTGGACTCCATATCAAGACTCTGTTGGGCAGGTGAGACAGCTCCGCAGGTCAAGGCACATGCTGCCAAGCCTGACGACTTGCGTTCTGTCCTGGAGCCCGCACGGTGGAATGAGAAAACCAACTCCGCCGGTTGTCTTCCGACCTCCACACGTGCTCATATACAGTCTCAAAAGTAAAAACAAGAAAAATGTAATTTAGGAGCTAAGAGAGATGACTCTGTGCTTAACAGCACAGGCTGCTCCTCCAAAGGACCGGGGTTCAGTTCCCAGCCCTGATGTGTGTGGCTCATCTTCCGTAACTTCAGTTCCAGGAGATCTGACACCATCTTCTGCCCTCCTCGGACACCAGGCACACGTGTGGTGCACAGACGTACATGTGATGTGGGAGTGTCATATATCAATCTGTTGATTTCATTGGTTAAGCAATAAAGGAACTGCTTTGGCCCTGATAGGTTAAAACATAGGTGGGAGGAGTAAACAGAACAGAATGCTGGGAGAAAGAAGCTGAGTCAAGGAGTCGCCATGATTCTCCCACTCCAGGCAGACGCAGGTTAAGATCATTCCTGATAAGCCAGCTCATGGGCTACACAGATTATAAGAAATGGGCTAGTCCAGGTGCGAGAGTTAGCCGAGAAAAGGCTAGATATAATGGGCCAAGCGGTGTTTAAAAGAATACAATTTCCGTGTAATTATTTCAGGTAAAGCTAGCCGTGTGGGCGGCCGGGTGCCAGGGACGCAGCCCCGCTGCTCCTTATTTCAACAGACATGTATTCAAAAAATACATACACATAAAATAATAATTGAAAAAATCTTACTGTACTTAAAAAAAAGAGAATTCTGTCGGGGGCACCTGCAAGCTGGCTCAGCAGGTAGAAGTGTTTGCCACTAAGCCTGACACCCTGAGTTCAAACCCTGGAGCCTACATGGTAGGAGGAAAAAACTGACTCTTAGGAGTAAATTTAGAGCATCCCCTCTTGTCCTGTAGCGTAAACGCCCACACACATATACACACAAAGCAAAATTTTAAAATAAAAAGATGAGAAACTGTAAAGATAGTCTCAGGGCTGGAGAGATGACTTAGCTGTTCAGAGCTCTGTCAGCTCTTCCTGATGACCTAAGTTTAGGTCCCAGCACCCACGGAGAGAGTTAACAGCCACCTGTCACTCCAGCTGCAGGGGGATATAACACCTCTGGTCTCAGGCACTGACACATAAGTAGACACAGACACATACATGTATTTTTTCTGAATTGTGTGATGGGTGCGGTATATGCACGTGAGTGCAGGCATGTGTGAAGGCCAGACGAGTCGGGTTTCCTGGAACCGTGGTTGCAGGTGCCTGGGATCTGATATGGGTGCTAGGAACTCAGGTTTCTGCTTACCCATCTCTCCAGCCCCTCATACATATAATTTAAAATAACAAATGGTCTTTTTAAAAATGAACTTACTCTATTTTACTGGTGTTTTGCCTGTGTGTCTATGTGGTGTGTGCATGCAGTGCCTGAATAATCCAGAAGAGGGCAGCAGGTCCCCTGAAAGCGAAGTCACCTGGGTGCTGGGAATCAAACCCAGGTCCTGTAGCAGAGCAGCCTGTGCTCTTGATCACTGAGCCATCTCTCCAGCCCCTAGAACATAACATATTCTTAAGAGGCTTACTTGGGGCTGGAGTGAGAGTCCAGTTGGTAAAGAGCTTGCTTTGTGCTCAAACCCCTGGGATCTATGTTTAAAATAATTAGAATAAACAAATAAATCACCAGGTGAGATGGCTCAGTCCTATCCCCAACACTGGGAGACAGGAACAAGAGGATCCCCGAGGCTCCTTGGCCAGCTACCCTAACTTCTTGCCCAGCTCCAGATCAATGAGAGGCCCTGTCTCAAAAGTCAGGGTACAGCTGAATCAAGGGGTGAAGGCACTTGCTGTCAAGCCAGCATCAGTTCACTTCCAGGGGCCCTGCATAGTAGAGGGAGTGGGCCAACTCCTTCAAGTTGCCCTCTGACCTCTACATGTGCCCCCACAACACACACACGCACAGATTAATAGGAATGACAGCCAGGGTTGTCCTCTGCCTACCCAAGTGAGCACACATGCCCATGCCCGAGTGAGCACACATACCCATGTCCAAACGAGCACACATGCCCATGCCTAAGTGAGCACACATGCCCATGTCCAAACGAGCACACATGCACATTCACCACACACATAAATAAGAATTAAAAAGGACTCTACCGTTGGGTGGTGGTGGCACACACGTTTAATCCCAGGACTCGGGAGGCAGAGGCAGACAGATCGCTCTAAGTTTGAGGCCAGCCTGGTTGACAAGAGTAGGTTCCAGGACAGCCAGGGCTGCTTCACAGAGAAACCCTGTCTTGAAAAACCAAAAGAAACAAACAAGCAAACAAAGGACTCTGCCTTAAAAACAAAAAATGAATTAAAAAAATAAGAACTAATCAAGCTCACGTTGAGTTCCCTGCTCTACTTTCTCTACCCCTCCAGGCATATAGCTGAACGGTAGTAACACTAAAGGGTCATTCCGTAAACACAGGGCTTGGATACTCAGAGGCATAGCCACAAGACTCAGAAAGCGTCATCTTTTGTGCCCTTTACCCTGTGATTTAAAGTAACTAGTTTGGCCTTTTTTCTTCATTTCTTAAATTCCAAAATGAGATATGGATTGGGGGAGTTACAGTGGGGAGATTCCGGTCGTTGCAGTAAACCTGAGCTCTCTTCTGCAGTCTCCATGGCGAGGACAGGGGAGCAGAAGGGATAAGAGGAAAGATGCAGCCATCTGAGATCTAAAAGGAGATAATGCGCGACAAGTCCCCCTGCCCTGGTGTTGTTTTTACACCCTCTGCTTCTTATTTTAAAGACTGGATATTCCTAGCATGACCTGGGACTTTGCTCCTTCTGGCCTGCTCCTAAGGCACTTGGATCCCGACTCAGAACTTCTTTACTGGTTTATACATAAACACACAGGAGAGTCTGTTGAAGCTGGCTTTGCTCAGCCTGGAAAGGGGTGTGTGTAGTGATTTTTCCTGTGTGCAGCCAACAACACAATACATTTGTCTATGTTTATCTCTAGTCCTGTTCCCGCTCCAGCCCGGTTCTGTGGAGCCCCCGTGGGAGGCAGAGCTAGCTTCAGCCTATCTTGGCTCACAGTTCATTCTGTTTGGGGAGGCACACACAGGGGAGGATAATGCTATAGGTCCGGTCTACTCAAGACTCTGGAAACTTGGTTTGAACTTGTTGAGAGCTACCGAACTCCACTGTAAACTCAGGTCCCAAGGGGAACCACAGAAATGTCTCCACATCTCCCTGCTGTCCTTTGGAAGAAATAACCCAAAGTATAGCCTGTGGCCATACCACCTGTCTGCCTTCATGGTCCTCCCAGCTGCTTTTTCGCCCGTTAGACCACAAGGAGTGTGATTCAAATCCCCAAATTTTGATATCATTCCTTTAAACTGGATTCTCTGGCAGATTTGAACAGTTTTGCTTACTGAAGATAACCTTACTATTTCAGCCTATTAAAGCTAATCCATTGCAGGAAAAGGTGGTTCATGCCTGTAAAATCCCAGAATTTGGATATAAATTTGAAGCCAGCCTAGTCTTCATAGTGAGTTCTGGGATAGCCTTGGCTATAGAGTGAAACCTCATCTGTAAACAAACAAATACGACCTGGTGACGTGCAGCCTGTAATACCAGCATTTAGGGGTTGAGGGGGGATTAAGACTTCAAGGTCGCTTTAGGTCACATAGCAAATCCCCAGGCCAGCCTAGGGTACACATAACCCCATTTCAAAAGTTTAACAAAAGACCACCAAAACCCAGCCAGGTGGTTGCATTTAATCCTAACTCAGAAGCAGAAGGATCCCTGGGTTCAAGGCCAGCCTGATCTATAGAGCGAGTTCCAGGACAGCCAGGGCCACACAGAGAAACCCTGTCTCGAAAACCAAACAAGAACAACAATGTCAGTTTGTTATTCCATGGAGGAAATTTTGTTTTCTCATATTGTTTTTCCTAAATAGTTAGAGCCATCGAGTGTTGGGACAACAGGACTGGGTGGACCTGCCCTAGAGAGTCAGACCTGGACTGACCTCACTGCCCCTTAGTAGGGGTCAATGGGGAGTTCTCTCTCGAAAGGATGCCACTGCCACCCATTCCTGCTCACAGGTGGGAGGAAGTCAGTGCCGTGGAGGACTTTGGTTACATTGGCAAGTAATTCAGAACACGGTGAGAGGGCCCGTGAGATGCCTCCGTGGGTAAAAACGCTTACTGCCGAAGTTTGATGCCTGAGACCCACATGGTGGAAAGGGAATCAGCTCCTACTGGTTATCCCTCTGACCCACATAGGCTTACAGTGGCCTCTGTCTCTCTCTGTCTCTGTCTCTGTCTCTCTCTGACACACACAAACACACTCACCATACACAACACACACCATACACAGTACATATAGCACACACAAACACACAACATACACAGAAATAACTTTAAATAAATAATAAAAAACATGGGAGGCTTGCCTGTCACGTCTGAAGACCAGGCTTTAGTCCTGAGCATGGGGGGACGGCTCCTCTCTTTCACCCTGAGATCACCATGACTGATATTCATCCCTTACAGAGGTGCTTCCTTCTTAGTGGGGGGGGGGGACCGGCTCTTTCTAGTTGCTGCTCTGTATTCCAGCTGCACTGCAATTCACTGAGCTGAACAATACACTACATGTGTCTCTCTCCATTGTAGCGATGAATTCTAATTGGTCTTAATAAAAACTCGGAGTCAGCTATTAGGGGTGAAAGAGAAGGATCAGAGAAGCAGAGTGGCAGCCACTAGAGCCTCTCTCTACCAAGCCTGTCCTCAGGCTGACGGCCTGGACTGCAGCCTCAGACTGTTGCTCAGACTGCACTGAGCTCCTGTCTCCTCCCAGTTTATATTCCTCTCTCTGCCCAGCCTTACCAGTCC
>NW_004949197.1:328985-331896 GCF_000317375.1 Microtus ochrogaster
ACTTCTCTTGTCTCAGCCTTTCAAGTGTTGGAAACTCAGGAACGTGATGATGTATGTGTGTTCACACGTGTGTGCGTGTGCATGTTTGTATACATGCATGTGTGTCCGCGCGCATGCGTGTGTGGTGCGTGCTCTGTCATATTTGTGCGCGTGTGTTTGTGCATGTGAGTGTATGCGCGCGCGCGTGGACAAGGCTTGCTTTGTAGTCCCAGTAATCACTGTATCGCCCAGGCTGACCTAGACTCATGGCAATACTCTTGCCTCAGTCTCTCCCAAATGATGGGATTACAGGTGTGTACTAGCAGGCCCAATGTATTCATTTGTTGCTTTAAACCATTTTCCTTCCCATTTGAGGTCTTTGAGCCAAGTTTATATTGGATTGCTAGCTTCTTTCTCCATATACTACCTAGTAGCACTACCTGGCAGGGTGTCTCAGGCACGCTCTGCCTAAATTCACCCAGTTTCTCTAAGGAGACAGTTGCTTACCTGCTGGCGTGGGGAGGAGGAGCTCTGAGGGGTGGCGAGTGGGAAAGCGGAGAGTCACGTGCTGTGGGAGCTTTGGGCAAAGAGTAAAGTCCATCTACTGTTTGGCTCCTAGCTTTTGGAAAACAAATACCGAGTGCTGGGTGGTCGTGGTGCACGCCTTTAATCCCAACACTCGGGAGGCAGAGGCAGGCGGATCTCTGTGAGTTTGAGGCCAGCCCGATCTACAAAATTAATTCCGGGACAGGCTCCAAAGCTACAGAGAAACCCTGTCTCAAAAAACCAAAAACCAACAAAAGAAAGAAAGAAAGAAAGAAAGAAAGAAAGAAAGAAAGAAAGAAAGAAAGAAAGAAAGAAAGAAAGAAAGAAAAAGAAAGAAAGACAGAAAGACAGGAAAGAAAGAAAGAAACCCTCTCCTACAAGGGTCACTCTAAAGAAAAAATTTTTAATGTATTTAATTATTTATTTGCTTACTTATTTATTTTGCTTTGCTTTGTTTTATATTGTTTGAGATAAGGTCTTCTGGAGCCCAGGGTGGCCTTAAACTTAGTTTTGCATCTGAGAATGACCTTAAACTTCTGACCTCCTACCTCCATCTCCTGAATGCTAGAATCACAGGTGAGCCACAGTGTCAGGAATTCAGCTCACAGCTTTGTGCAGGCTGGGCAAGAACTTCATCAACTGAGCTGTAGCCCCAGCCCTGGCCTAGCTTCTCAAAGGAAGCCATCCAGTGTAAAGGAAAGAGCGCACCTCAGGGACCCGGAGTGGTGGGTGTCTCCGTGGCTGCACTTGCAGAGGACCCAGTGCCTGCACAGGGTAGCACGCAATTGTAACTCCAGCTCCAGGAGAGTCCAGTGCTTCTGGCCTCCCAGGACACCTGCACTCACGTGCACGCGTGTGCACACACACTTTAAAAATAATTAAAAAAAAATAAATCTTTAAAGGAAGAGCGTGCCTCAGAGAACAGGAGAGTTGTGTTCTAATTCTAGTTTCAGTGTTGACAGACAAGCCTTGGGGCATCGGCTTAACTGCTTTAAGGCTCAGTTTTTCCAAACAGAAAACAGGAACAGTCTCTCCCTTCTGCACCAGGGAGGGGACATTTGAGGACAGTCGTGTGTAACACTTTGATCTTTGTAGTTGTTTTTGAAAGAGGTCCCAAAGGCCATTGGTGGAGCCGATGGTTTCTGAGCAGAGCCTGGTCTCCTGTGCCTTGGGATCTCTGGCCACCTCGAGATTTGGGGTAGCTCCAAAGGGTGTGAGTTGTCTGACCGTGCACGCTCTGATTCTTCTGATCGTTGCCCCCTGGGGAAGTTTAGGCAAACACTTAGACTAGTGGCTTGTTGGAACTGGAAACGCAGCTCAGAACCGTGGCTTGTTTTAAAATTCTGGTTCCAAAGCTCACCATCCCAGGAGGTTAAGACAAGAGGAGTTGATAATAATCTTAGAATTGTTCCCACACAGCCAGAATCCCTAAGGTTGATGCTAGGAACCTCTGGTGAGATGAAAGGGAGAATTGCTTTGCAAGAGTGAACACAGCCTGCATTTCAGGCTTTAGCAGAAGGTTCGGGCAGGAAAGCAGATGCTTCTCCCTGTGAACCCGTCCACGTTCCCTTAAGACAGCATGACGAACAACCCACGCCGTCATCTACCTGCGCTAGTGAAACCTTTCCCCGACCCTGGTGCATCGCGGTTGTTTCCCAGCTTCGGTTCACTTTCATTTCTGCAGAGCTGCCCCTGCGGCATTTATCTCTACTAGGAGAGTGGCAAAGCAATTTGGGATGCATATAAATTTCCTGGGGCTGGAGAGGTTAGAGTACTGAACTGACTGCTCTTCCCCAAGATCTGGGTTCAATTCCCGGCACCCACATAACAGCTCACAACTGTCTGTGACTCCAAGATCTGACACCCTCACACAGACATACATAGGGAAAAGAACAATACACATAAAATAAAAATAAATTATATTTAAAAATAAATAAAGTTCCACCACATAGATTTTTTTTAAAGATGCATTTATTTCATTATGTGCGTGTGTGTGCTTACCTGTATGTAAAGTACACCGTGTGTGTGCAGTGCCCCTGGAGTTCCAAGGAGGACATCTGGTTTTTCTGTTGGGATTTTATTTTTATTTTATTTGTAAGAGTGTTTACCTAGATGAATGTCTGTGCTCCGTGTGTGCAGTGCCCACAGAGGCTGGAGGAGAGCATGGAATCCATGGGATTCATGGGACTAGAGTCACAGACAGCTTTGAGCAGCTATGCAAACACTGGGAATTAAGCCCAGGTCCTCTGGAAAAGCAACCAGGGCTCTTAACCACAGAGCCATCTCTCCAGCCCCAAGATCTTTTTCTATAGCATTTCTCTGTGTAGCACTGGCTGTTCTGGAACTCTAATTGTAGACCAGTCTGGCCTCAAACTCACAGAGATCC
>NW_004949197.1:332126-332705 GCF_000317375.1 Microtus ochrogaster
CACACACACACACACACACACACACAGGGTCTTACTATATAGCCTAGAACTAGATTTCATAGACCAGGCTATCCTTGAAATAAGAGACCCATTTATCTTTGCCTCCTAAGTGCTGGGATCACAGACATAAACCACCATGCCTAGCTCTAAATATATTTTTTCTTGTCCTCCTCCCAAGGACTCCACTGCAATAAATTATCACTTTAATTATTTAATACTCTGCTATTTGATTTCCCATAAATATACTAGCATGCATTTTAAAATTCTCTCTCACTAGGCGGTGGTGGCCCACACCTTTAATCCCAGCACCCAAAAGACAAAGGCAGGAAGATCTCTATGAGTTCAAAGCCAGCCTGGTCTACGTCTTGAGTTTAGGACAGCTAGGACTACACAGAAAGAAAAAAAAAAACCAACCAACTCTTTCTTTCTTAATTATTTATTTTTTGAGACAGGATTTCATGTATCCCAGTCTGGCCTCATACTCACTATGTAGCTGAGGTTAGTCTTGAACCCCTGATCCTCCTCCTTCTTCTTCCTAAGTGTTAACAGGTGTATGCACTCTTTTTTCTTTCTTTCTTT
>NW_004949197.1:333195-334110 GCF_000317375.1 Microtus ochrogaster
CAATCAAACAAACCAAAAAACAAAACAAACAAATAAATAGAATAAACATCAACCAGGGAAAAGCCATTTGAAAGTCTAGTCATGGGAGTCAGGTGTGGTGATGCAGGACTTTAATCTAGCTCTTGGGAGACAGAGACAGGCAGATCTCTATGAGTTTGAGGCCAGCCTGAAGCCTGGTCTACATAGAAAGTTCCAGGACAGCCAGAGTTATATAGAAAGCCTGTAAGTTTAGGCATGGGGCGTAGAGGTGGTACAGCGTTTGCCTAGCATGGGTGAGGCCATGGGTTTGCTCTTCAATACATGTAGATAAAATGTTTATTATAACCTTCAACAGAGTTGTCAGTGAACCTTGAGGGGGGCTTCTTTCCTGTCACCCTACCTTCTGCTACACACACCCCAAAAGAAAAATACCTATAAATAACTGAGTTTGGCTTTTCCCCCTACCTAAATCTCATTCCATAGTCCAGGCTGACCTGGAACCCAGGATCCTGTAGCCCTCGCCTCCTAGTGCAGGCATTGCAGGTGTGCAGCGGCATCCATGGTTCAACTCAGCTTCTTTTCCCTCCTACCCTTTAGCTGAAGTCTGCCCCTTCTGCGACGCTGTTTCTTTGCTTCTCTAGCACAGAAGTGTGACCCACCTGCTACATCAGCCCCACTGAAAAGCAAGAGCACACCCCAAAATCCAAAACCACTCCGCTAATGTGACTGTGTCTATCTCAAAGGCTTAAGAGTCCTAAAGAACTTACGAGGCAGATACAGGCACACAAACAGTGAGTTCCAGGCCAACCAGGGCTGCGAGTCTCAGTGAATAAATAAATAAATAAAATGTGGGCTGAAGGAGCCGGGCGGTGGTGGCGCACGCCTTTAATCCCAGCACTCGGGAGGCAGAGGCAGGCGGATCTCTGTGAGTTCGAG
>NW_004949197.1:334270-337686 GCF_000317375.1 Microtus ochrogaster
AACAAAGCACCTCATCCTTCCCCATCTGTGGCTCTAACAGCCAGTCTCTCCTCTTTCAACAGGATCTTTCTAGGATGGACATAGAAGACTGCAATGGCCGCCCCTATATGTCTGGTATGCCTACTGTGTGTTCCGTTCGGATGGGCGTGGGAGCAGACACTGTCCTGTGGATGAAGGCAGAGAGCCTTCAGCCCTGGCACACGACTTCTACTTGACTAAATGTCAGTGGCAGCTGTCCCTCAGGGTGGCCGTGCTTGGAGGTAGTGTGCAATCCCCTGTGGTTTTATATTCCTGATGGTGGTTCTTTTCTGTACCATGGAGAGAGAACGGAATAAAGACGGGACTATGAAATGAACGACCCGGAGCAAGTGGGTGGGAGGAAAACGTGGTTCTTTCTCCTGTGTTATAAGGTCACCAGAACAGAATTCTGTCCCATCCAAGTAGAGTGGGCCGTCTTCAAAAGCCTTAAAGTGGGCTGGGCGGTGGTGGCGCTTGCCTTTAATCCCAGCACTCAGGAGGCAGAGGTAGATGTATCTCTCTCTGTGAGTTCAGTGCCAGCCTGGCCTACAGAGCAAGTTCCAGGACAGGCTCCAAAGCTATACAGAGAAACCCTGTCTCAAAAAACCAAAGAAAAAAAAGAAAGAAAAGAAAAAAGAAAAAAATTGGCCGGGCGGTGATGGCACCACACTCCTTTAATCCCAGCATTTGGGAGGAAGAGGCTGGCAAATCTCTGTGAGTTCAAGCCAGCTTGGTCTACAAAGTGAGTTCCAGGACAGTCAAGGCTACACTGAGAAACCTTGTCTCAAAAAACCACCATAATATTTGTATGTGTGTGTGTATACACACACACACACACACACACACACACACACACACATATATATATATATATATGTCTTATATACATATATATTAACTTTTAGAATGTCAGGATCAAAGAAACAGGTATAGTATGATATGGTATCATGCAGCTATAATCCTAGTACTTGGGAGGTTAACACAAGATCATGAGTTCTGAATTATCCATAATTGTGAGCCAAGATCCTAACTAAAGTTAAAAATAAAATGGCTGAGCCTGGCAAGGTGGAGCAGAAATGGGCAGATCTCTGTAAATTCAAGGCCAGCCTGGTCTGCATAAGCCAGGCCAGCCAATGGTGCATCACCTTACCTGAAAGCATCAGCAACAGAACATGGCAGTGACTGTGGTAGCCATGATCTCAGCACCCAGGAGCTAGACGCGGGAGGTTCATGAACTCAAGGCTTACACTGCATATTAAGACCCTGTCTCAGCCGAGCAGTGGTGGTGCACGCCTTTAATCCTAGCACTCAGGACACAAGAGTCAGGCGGATCTCTGTGAGTTCGAGGCCAGCCTGGTCTACAGAATGAGTTCCAGGATAGGCTCCAAAACTTCACAGAGAAACCTTGTCTCAAAAAAACAAATCAAACCAAACAAACAAAAAAAATCTGTCTCAATAAAAGAAGTCCAAGTACTATTGTAGAAATGTATTACTAATTTTGCTTGAAGTGAAACCAATGGAGGGATTGTTGACCTGCACTGATGGAAATAGCAAAGTCAGTCGGACACACCTAAGACCCATGGTCCTCATCTGGGCAATCACAGAGTCAGTCAGACACACCTAAGACCCATGGTCCTCATCTGGGCAATCACAGAAAGATGCTGATTCCTGGATGTAAAATGGATTAGGTACAGGCATGAAGTGCTTGCCTCATGCTGGGCAGAATGACACAGTTCAGATGGGCTGATTCAATTGAAAGAGGCCCTTCAGACCTGGTGGTGTTAGCTTATGCCTTTAATCCCAGCACTTGGGAGGCAGAGGCAGGCGGATCTCTGTGAGTTTGAGGCCATCCTACAGAGCTAGTTCCTGGACAAGTAGGGCTACAGAGAAACCTGTCTCAAAACCAAAAAAAAAAAAAAAAGAGGAAGAAAGGAAGGAAGGAAGGAAGGAAGGAAGGAAGGAAGGAAGGAAGGAAGGAAGGAAGGAAGGAAGGCAGGCAGACCCTTCTGAGGAACTAGCCAATTCTCCCAACCTCTGGTTTGGTCAAGTCTATACTACTGAGCAAAAAGAGCATGGAGCATTTAGCGATGAATGGTTACCATCAGATGGATAAAACCCAATTCCTGCCGTATGGTAGGCAATGAGAAGCTGGGGAGCAGGCAGGGGACATGCCCCATGGGCTCTGCCCAGTGAGCAGTGTCTCTGGAGAATGGTGGACACCAGCAGGGAATTGTGGGGCCCTTTGCTTCACTACACCAAGAAACCCAGCTTTCCTTGCTCAAGGTGATTGACATTGCTTAGCTGAGAAGTGGCCTCTGCACAGAAGTTTGTGAGTAAGAAGCCCAAACCATGCCGCCTGTGTGTTTTGAGAACTCTAGATGTCAGTAGCTACCCTCTGAAAAGTCAGGGCAGGACTGACATTAAGTCTAAAGAGTGACCCCTTCAGGGCTAGACAGGGCCAAGATGGAGCAACTGAGGTATCTAAGAGCCCAGAAACAGAGGGCTGCCCCTCCCCAGGTGTCTAGCCTTTAACCGACCCCTTCTTGGGTCATCATAGCTCTGCCTGCGGGTAGATGGATTTCCTTACTTGCCACCCTGATAAACGGGGAGTTCTCCTGTTCTTCAGGGATTTTACCACCTCACAGAACCTGCTGAAAGCCTCTGCCCCCTTCCTTTCTAAAGGTACAGATAATTCCCATGGGGAGGAGGGGAGGAAAGCAAGATTTACTGCATAGATTCCCACCCTAACCCCACAACCCCCAAACCTGAAACTGAGTTGCTGAAATCAAGCAAGCAGCTGAGGTCTGAGGGAGCAGTACTTGCCCTGAGTATCTTGGTACTGGACAACATTTCAGGAGAACCTGAGGAGGGAAGGATGCAAGGACTGGCAACCCAAAGTTTCATGGCCCCTCCCACCCCCAAATTCTTGGAATCAGAAAATCCAGTCTTCCAAAGTAGGTCAGTTCAGTAGTGAGCAGTTTCTCTGGAAGGGAAGGAAGCAAGGACTTTATCCTGCTAGAGGACAGATTCATCCAGGACTCCTGCGGCTGGAGCCCCAGGGGCACAGGAGGGAGGGGAGGCAGGGAGACAGAACCAGGGAACCAGCGATCAGAAAGAGCTCAGGGTCACAGATTTCCACTAGCCAGGCTAGACTGTGATGCTGAAGGCGGAGGGGGGCCAGGGTGGGATTGTGAGGAGGAGGAGGAGGAGGAGGAGATGGACAGGAGACTGAGTTTGCTGTTGGGGGTGGGAAGGGTGAAGTTTTCTGCCACTTCTAGAGCCTGGAGGCTGCCCCTGTGTCCTGGGCCCCATGACCTCTGGGGCCTTGGCTTCCCTAGCTGGCAGAGGATTGGGCCTTCCCTGGGACACCCCCCCTTCCTCGTCCCCACAGGCCTGCC
>NW_004949197.1:338112-345309 GCF_000317375.1 Microtus ochrogaster
CGCCAGGCTCTTAGCACATACACCCTGGGCTGAGCGGTTCTTGCCGGCTGCAGCCGTGGGCCCCTGCTCACCGTGCGGCTGCCACTGCCTGCGAAATGACGGCGGTTCCCCTCACTTCCAGGAATCCACGCTTCCTGGAAGGTGAGTGGCTGGGCTCACCCCTGCCTGCCACCGAGACGCAGACATGCACACACCACCCGCACTCCCTCGCCGTTTCCAAGGCGGCGGCCGCGTTCGCACCCCAGGGTCTCACCGGCAAGGGAAGGATAATGTAAGTTCAGGCAGAAGGCGGCTAGCGGAGGGGGGAGGGGGGGTGATGGGGCTAGGGAGCCAATTCAGTAACAACTCCCAAGCCTGAGGAGAGGGAAAGGATGGGGGCTGTGTGTGTAGCGGGGGAGGGGGCGTTCCTCCTTGCACTTGGGGAGGATGGGAAAGGGTGTTTGGTGTTGCTAAGCGAAGACGGTGACTTGGACAGTGGGAGCTTGTGGTGACATCTTGGCTAGGCCTTGGGGACAGAGGTAGAGCAGTCAGGGGTGGAATGCCGAAACAGGCCTGGGTGGGAATGGAGAGTGAAAGACCTGAAGTGAGGAAGAGGAGCTTTGACAGCAGATGCTTCATCCTGGAACAGAGGTGTGAGGGGCCTCAGCCTCCTGCCCACAATAGAGCCGAGGATGGCTGTCTTTCTTTGCTCATGCCCTCACTGGTCCCTGAGAGCAGGCTAGCATCCTGCCACCTGGAGCCCATGGTCAAGAAGAGAAAGCAGGAAGATGAGGTCCCTTATAGAGAGGTGCTGAGGCTTGCCGGGCTCCAGGCTATTCCCCAGGGGCAACCACTCAAGGGATGCAGAAGAGGGCTGGTCTCCGGTGTGTGAGATGCATTTAGCTGGTAGACCGCTTCCCGATTCCTTCCCTCCCGTTTTTCTGCCCTTTCTCCACCTCCTAGCTGCTCTGATGTGAACCTCACAATTTAGCTTTGCTCCCTGGGGGTGCAGCCAATCCATGATGGCTTTGACCAAGAAAATGTCTCTGATACCTGAGAGCAGCCTTAATTCTTGGCTTTGACAGTCTGAGATTTCTTGGAAGTCCCAGGCATTTGAAATTCCCTCACTGGGGTTTCTGGGGCTGAGAGGTTTGGGAACTGATGAGTTTCCCAAATCTGACTTTTGTCCCTGTCAACCCTCAGGCTAAAAATCTAAATCCCTGGAGCCCCACAAAGACCTTCTGGCCTTTGACACAGATTTCATCTTAGATTTTAGTGCAGTGAAAGTAGACTTGAGTCTCTCTCCCCTCTCACCTTTATCCTAGGGATGACACCAGCATCAAAGAGCCTCTGGGATTACTGGTGCGCCTTGAGGCTCCTGCATTCCCTCCTGTTTCCAGCCCTTCATTGGGAGAGCCACAAAGAATGCTTTCCTCTCAGTCCCCAAGTATCCCCCAGCTAGCTAGCCCCTAGGCTCAGAGGCAACCTCAGCTCCAGGAGGAGGCGGGGACCAATATGGATCTCCAAGAGGCTCCCTCATCATTTAGGACCAAGGCTTTAACAGGTTCCTCCTTACCCATGTTGAGTGATCTGGAGCGAGTCAGCCCTGGCCTTTGGAAAGGAGTGAGAGGCCGGGTGTGGTGCATGCCCGTCATCCCAGTGCTTCAGGGGAGGCCGAGGCAGGAGGAGTGTAACTTACTTAGCCATTTCCAGCCTGTCTAGCCTTCCAACAGCAGTAAACTCAGTTGAAAGGGCACGTGTTAAAACCGGGCCTGAATCGACAATGGTTCGGGGCTGCTCGCATCATGGTTTATGTCTGGTGCTGACTTCAGGCAACTTTTAAAGAAAACCATTATTCACCTAAGGAGCCTCAGCTGGGGAAAGTCGGACTCAGGCCATACGGCTTTTTCTGTGGCTGGTGAACAGGGTTCCTCGGGCTTCCGTGGGCTAGAATGGGGGAAGGGGACTTTAGGAAAAGATGTGAATGGGGAAATGGTCCCAAAGTCCTGAGTGGTTGTTTTCTTCCCACTAACCAAAGCTGGAGAGGGATCCCTCAGGAGGGTGTGTTCCGGATTTCTTGCCTCAGGCCCAGGACTCCAACCATTTTATAATGGAATCTTTATTTTGTGAAAGTAAGTATGGGCATAGTCGGGAAGCGGGGTAAAGCGCTAACCTAGGTGGATTTTAGGGATGAATTTTAGGGTCTCTCTCTCTCTTTCTCTCTCTCTTCCATGTTTAGGCCTTTGCGCATATACCCATGCATGTTCATGTTAGCAGATAATATAGAAGGCTGTGATGTTTGCCCCAGTAGGTATGTTTTCTTTATGTGTATCTACCTATGTGATCTGTGTTTGTGTGTTTCTCTACATGTGTTTTTATTTCACGCACATATTTGTGCAGAGAATTGTGGGGAGGGGGTAGTTTTGAAGACAGTCATGTTTTCCAGGCATGTTATCAGATGTTTAAAAGATGTAATTGCAAAAGGCATTTTTACAAAGTATTTGGTCAACAAGTTGAAATGGATGCATTTAGGATAATCAATATTTAGTTGTCAAGAGAACATGAAATGGTAAAGATGGGATCCGTCTCTGATCAGCTAGAAAACTTTCTAGATTCTTCAAAGTTGATCCTGACTCACCCCCAGTGGTAGGAGCTGGCCAAGCCTTGACCAAGGACTCAGCACTCTCGTCAGTGGCCCCATTCCAGCTTGGGCAGGGAGTGAACTTCTTCTGCATCTCCTAATCCAAAGAATTAAAGCGATACTATGGCCCCTGTTTCATCAGGTGGTCACAAAGCATGAAGGAGAACGTGTGTTCTGAGCTCACAGACTAAGCCTGGCATAAGGATACACTCACTAGGTTAACAAGCGTTATCCTCAGGTTCTAGACAGTCCTAGATGCCTCCTGCAGATTCCAAAGCTGCTACTGGGAGCCTCAGAGAGAGTAATAGGAAAGAATGTCCCATGCCACCTTCTTGTCGGGTTCCTGTTCTCTGTTCTGCCCTGGCCCGCCCAGCCCTGACCCCGCTTCCTGCAGAGTTAGGGCAGCGGGTGATGCTCTTCCCTCTCAGGCACAGATAAAGGTAGGGTAGGCCAGACTGCTGAGTTCACGGAAGTCACGGGCACCACTGGGCACCAGGCCTTTGGGGCACAAGGTAGGGTACTCCTTTTCGGCCTACCTTGTACATGGCTATATGATAAATGCTTGTGATATTTAACTGGAGCTTTTTAAAGATTAGTTCATAGACTGTAGAGGCTCCAGCCCAAACTTTACCTGAGATCTGTTCTCTCCTCCAAGGTAGCGGGGACTCATCTCTGGAGAAGGAGTTCCTCGGGGCCCCAGTGGGGCCCTCGGTGAGCACCCCAAACAGCCAGCACTCTTCGCCCAGCCGCTCACTCAGTGGTAAGTGTGACCCTCTCTCCACTCCTGGCACTGGGTGGCTGCAGTTTTGTTTGGCCCTCAATTTGCCTTCTCCTGGCCACTGTTTCCCCATCATCTCCTGCTTCCATGCTCAGGGACTCAAGTGGGAAAGAGCCCGGTGCCTACTGTTCTCCTAGCTTCTGAAAAGAGTAAACAGCTAATGTCAGACTGGGGTGAAACTAAAAGCTGTGTGGGTAACGTTAAGATAAAGGTTTCAGCAGGGCACGGTGGTGCACGCCTTTAGTCCCGGCACTCGGCAGGCAGAGGCAGGTGGCTCTCTGAGTTCAAGGCTAGCCTTGTCTACAGAGCGATTTCCAGGACAGCCAAGGATACGCAGAGAAACACTGTGGGGGGGCAGGGGTGTGGAGGGGGGAATAATGGTTCCAAAGAAAATTCTGGAACTGGAGACAGAAGAGTCCATTGGGTAGGGAGAGGTAGAAAATGAACCGTACCAAGATTTCCCCCCTCCTGTCCCTCTCCTGCCAGGCAAGGTCCCCCCGAATGCCCCTCCCCAGCTGGCCCTAGATCTGTGACATTCTCTAGATGGTTGAAATAGCCAAGAATGTAGGTCAGAGCGAGTGCCAAAGCTCTTCCCGCGTCCCCCCAGGTTCCTAGGAAGAGGCATGGGGTTTGGTCTCATAGGGGACGATACACCACAGCCATCTTCAGTTCTGCTCAGGTGGCCTGCTGTCCCCTCAGCCTCCCCAGGGCCACTTTCCCGCCACTGTCACTCGCTAGCTTCCTGCCCGAGGCCAACCCAGGCATCTATCTTTCTTTCTCTTTTCTTTTTTTTTCTCCTTTTTCTTTTTTCAGACAGGGTCTTGCCATGTAGCCCTGGCTGACCTGGAACTCACTATGTAGACCAGGCTGGCCTTAAATTTACACAGATCCACCCGGCTCTGCCTCCCGAGTGCTGGGACTAAAGGCGTGCGCCACCAGGGCCCAACCAAACACCTTTCTTGATGACAAGAGAGTGCAGGCAGAGCTCCTCTAAGTCACCTCTTCTGCCCGCTGACAGAGATACCCTGTGTATTCCTCTCTTTTTTTTTTTCTTTTAAACTCTAGTTGCCTGGTGGGTGGCAGGTGGGGAAGACTGTTTCCAGTTCAGGTGAGTTCTGGAGCGACACCTGACATGGGCAATTGCCCTTCCTAACACTGAAAGCCTCTGAGTCCCGCAGTCTCCCTGCTGAACTGTCAAAGTGCCATTCTGCCCTGGAGGTGGCTGTCCCTCTGCCTGTCCCTATTCTAAACGTCAGTCCCCTGACCCCCAGCCAACTCCATCAAGGTGGAAATGTACAGCGATGAGGAGTCGAGCCGACTGCTGGGGCCGGACGAGCGGCTCCTGGATAAGGATGACAGCGTGATTGTGGAGGACTCGCTGTCGGAGCCCCTGGGCTACTGCGATGGAAGTGGACCAGAGCCTCACTCCCCTGGTGGCATCCGGCTGCCCAATGGCAAGCTCAAGTGTGATGTCTGTGGCATGGTCTGTATCGGCCCCAATGTGCTCATGGTTCACAAGCGCAGCCACACGGGTGAGTGAGCGGGAGGGTGAGGCCGGGGCTACGAGGCAGAGGGGCACAAAGGGGCGCAAAGGGGCGCAAAGGGGCGCTAGGACATTGGTAGGGAGGAGTTGAAGAGACCAGACCGGCTGCAGGGGTGGGGTGACTCAGGAGCATGTTTTCTAGATGACATAGGAGAGAAAGGGATGTGAACCCTTCGGAACATCTGTACCTTCCTGGCCCTTACCTTCAGCCGTTGTGACAAAGAAGCTACTCCTCTGCTCAGGGTGGAGAGACAGTGGGCATTGGGCCTCTAGAAGGATTCCTGACGCTTCAGTATAGATCAGGGGTGGGGGGCGCATGTTTAAGGCCTTGTGATGGACCAAAAAATGTCTGTAGACGTCGGGGAGAACTGCCCACAGTCAGTCCAAGAGGGACAGAGTTCCAGGGCCTTCTCATCTCATGACTTAAAAGGCGGTTGCAGGGAGCCTCTGCTTACCCTCCTCAGACTGTGAACTCCCTGGACGACTGGACTCTGAACTGATGAGCTTAAATAATTGTTTTTATCAGTAAAAGATCAGGAGTCAGATATTGGGGTAACAACCTGAACGATCAGAGAAGCTGTGGAGAAGCCACCAGTCCCTGGTCACCTCCTAGCAATGTCTGACTCCCCATCTTTTTTCTTCCTTCTTTTTTTTTTAATTGATTTTTATTGAGCTCTACATTTTTCTCTGGACTCCCGATCTTTTACTGATAAAGAATCATTAGTTGGCCAGGCGGTGATGGTCAGGAGGCAAAGGCAGGCAGATCTCTGGGAGTTCAAGGCCAGTCTGGTCTGCAGAGCGAGTTCCAGGACAGCTAGGGCTATTACACAGAGAAACCCTGTCTTGAAAAACCAAAAGAGAAAGAGAGCGAGAGAGCGAGAGAGCGAGAGAGAGCGAGAGAGAGCGAGAGAGAGCGAGAGAGAGAGAGAGAGAGAGAGAGAGAGAGAGGATAATTACTTAAATGCTTCGCTGAGCTATTTGGGTACCAGTCTTTCGGCAAGTCTTCTAGGCTCTGCTCTGCTTTCTCTGCTTTCACACCACACACCTGTAATCCACACCTTTCCAGGGTAAGAGGGCCCCAGGTACCTGACCTCTGTACAGTAGGCCTGGTTTGTATGGCACTCACTGCCCTCCAGAGTGTGCTCAGAGAACTTTCCCTTCTCCCTTGGACACCCCTCAAGCCAGTCCCCTGGAACCTGTTCTTCCCCCTGCAGGGGAAAGGCCTTTCCACTGTAACCAGTGCGGGGCCTCCTTCACACAGAAGGGGAATCTGCTGCGCCACATCAAGCTGCACTCCGGTGAGAAGCCTTTCAAATGTCCCTTCTGCAACTACGCCTGCCGCCGGCGTGATGCGCTCACCGGCCACCTCCGCACACACTCAGGTCAGTGGCTTTCCAGCCGGAGCAAAGACAGGGGCACCCAGCATGCTCAGAAAAGAGCTTCAAGACCGCTCTGCCCTGGAGAAGGGCTGGGAGCACTCACGGAGCACTGACGGCGCAGATAGCTGACTCAGGAGGAATTTGTGGGGCTCTTCACTGGGTTTTTTTGTTTGTTTATTTGTTTTGTTTTGTTTTTCCAGACAGGGTTTCTCTGTGTAGCCCTAGCTGAGCTGGCCTTGAACTCACTGAGACCCTCCTGCCTCTGCAGTTCTGAGTGCTAGGTTTAAAGGCCCACGCCCCCCACAGCCCGGCATTCACTGGGGTATTTTACTGCCACATTCTGTGATGTGCAGCAAAAAGAGCATGGCTAATGTCCCTGGCTTGTCCCTGACCTTTGGTTTCTAAACATTTCAGTGTGGCTAACACCGTTCACGTCCCCTCGCCCTAACTCTGAGCCCCTGGGCGGCTCCTTCCCACTCCCATTTGTCCAGGACCCACTATGGGACTATCTTTCCTCCAGTTCCTTCCAGGAAACCGGAGGCCCTCCCCTCGACTTCCTAGCGCTCCCCATGAATATCCACGGGCCCCCAAACTGAAAGGAAGGGGGCTGCGGCCTCCAAACAGCAAAGGACTGTCCCTTTTCTGCTCTGCATCCCAAGAAATGGTGATTTTCTCATAGACAAAAGTAAATCCAGAGGGAACCCAGGGGCCAATACTGGAGAGGCAGAGGCAGGAAGGTCAGGCATTCAATCAGTTTGGGCTCTGTGAGACCCTTTCTCAAAATAATGAAATAAATGGAAGATTTTGAATTGGAATATTTTGGAAGGAACTGGAGAAACAGGGCTTTCTGGATGTTTGTTTTTTTTTTTTTTTTTTT
>NW_004949197.1:345409-349934 GCF_000317375.1 Microtus ochrogaster
CCTGCCTCTGCCTCCCGAGTGCTGGGATTAAAGGCGTGCGCCACCACCGCCGGCTTGGATGTTTTTTAAATAACTTATTTATTTTTACTTTTATGTAAAAATATGTATATATATATCTTGTGAGAGTGTCAATCTTGGAGCTCCAGACCTTCTCTCTGGGTGTTTTACTAAGTTTTGGACTCCTGGTTGGATTGAACTGGCAAGGAGAGGGGAGCTGAGGGTTGAGGAGAAGAAAGAGGATAAAGAATTAATTGTTGGGCCGGGTGGTGGTGGCGCACGCCTTTAATCCCAGCACTTGGGAGGCAGAGGCAGGTGGATCTCTGTGAGTTTGAGGCCAGCCTGGTCTACAAGAACAAGTTTCAGGACATGATCCAAAGCTACACAGAGCAAACCTTCTCTGGAAAAAAAAAATAATTGTCTGGCCTCAGAATCTTCCACGGGCTTTTCTCTTTTCCTAAGCCCTCTTGAGTAGGACTTAAAGGGACAGAGAGGCACTGAAGCAGCTTCTCCTTCCTCCATCCTGCCTCGCTTCCGATTCTCCCACATAACGGGGACCCCTCTGTCTCTGCATGTGGAAGAAGAAGTCTGGCGACATCATAACTTATGCTCATCGTAAGAATTTCAACGCAGGCAGGGGAGTGAGAAAAGAATTCCAGGTGAAAATGCCCCACCCCCGGCACTCTGCTTGGTGAACCGGGGTCTCATGTATCCCAAACTGACCTCAACCCCCTGTTTAGCCAAGGACCTTCACTTTTGACCCCGGTCTTCCTGCCTCTGCCTCTTGAGTACTGGGATTGCAGGGCACACCACCATTCCTGTGATTCACTGGAGATAGAACCTAAGGTTTCCCACACGCTAGGCAAGTGCACTATCAACTGAGCTTCAGCCTCAGCCCTAAAGCTCCCCCCCCCTCTGCCCTGCCCATTTGTTTAACAAGGAAACTGTTGCTATGGAGAAGAAAATCAGTGTTGTGGACTATAGCCTCGCCTGTTTCCATCAAGACCCCATGGCCAAACATGTGCTTCTTCGGGGTCTCACTGTGTAGCTCTGGCTAGCCTAGAACTTGCCATGTAGACCAGACTGGCTTCAAACCACAGAGATCCAACTACATCTGCCTCCCACGTGCTGGGATTAAAGATATGTACCTTTAATACACCATGCCCTGCAGTCCCCCAAACTCTTGACAAGGTCAACTGACCGGATGTCAAATGTTGTTCCGTAGGAGACTAGGAGAGAGCATCTCTGTGAGATGCTTCCTGTTACAAATCACAGGGTAAAGAAGGAGGGTTAGAGGGCCAGTCCCCTCCTGACGTGTCAAACCATTTCCCCCAGGGTCTCAGAGGAGAGGCCCTGGTGCTCATTTCATCCCTTAAGCATGCACTCCGCACCCCGACTAGGGATGAAGAGCAGCCGACCAAGGCTGATTGAGTCGTAGCTGTAGACATCTGTGGGCAAGTGATAGTCACCAGCTTCCTAGCGATGCCTCTGCCTCCCTCATCAATGATAGCAATAAACACAGATACACAGTACCTTGTTCCTCTTTGAGTTTTTCCTCTCTTCTCTCTCTCTGTCTCTCTCTGTCTCTGTCTCTCTCTGTCTCTCTGTGTCTCTCTCTCTGTCTCTCTCTCTCTCTCTCTCTCTCTCACACACACACACACACACAAATGCCTCCTAAGAGTTGTGTTTAGCTGGGCGGTGGTGGCACTCGCCTTTAATCCCAGCACTCGGGAGGCAGAGGCAGGAGGATCTCTGTGAGTTCGAGGCAAGCCTGGTCTACAAGAAATAGTTCCAGTACAGCTAGGGCTGTTACACAGAGAAACCCTGTCTTGGGGGTGGGGGATGTTTAAACAAAGCTATAGCCTCAGTTTTCCCATTTTTCCTTTAGAGCTTTATAACGCATTCTTCTTAAAGCAGAAAATATAACACGGTCGTTCTTGTACTGTTCCGTCACCTCTGCTCTTTTCCTCTCATCTTTTTCTCTTATCAGTGTTAGACTCCGGGGGCTCTCTCGGTGTCTCAGTATAGGGCCAGGAAGAGAAAACGAGGGTAAAAAAGCCCAAGTCAAGGCCAGCAACCGCTGCCCCTCCCGCGCGGGCAGATCGAAGGGCTCTCATTTCTGTGTCGCCTCAGCCCACCAATTTTCCTCCAGCCAAAGCAGAGCGCTTGCTTGCGAGCAGAAAGTCCCCTTGTCTGATAAACAGCTATTACACCAGCCTGCCGCATGGAAAGGTTAAACCGCAGTCTGAGCCCCAGACTCTGAGATCCTGGGGTGGGGCCTGCTGTGCTTACTTACAGGGAAGATCCCCTGCTAAGTCCCCAGGTCGTCACTTCCTTTCAGAAGCAGCCAGAGCATCTAGAGTCCCACCACCAGTGTGAAGCTGTGTGCCATGGGTCCCCTCCTTCAGCTGTACCTTGTCACCCTTCCTCACATTTGGTTCACCTGTTCTTCGCTGTAGGTAGAGTTGGGGAAGGGATCACAACCCCACTCCCCCATCCCCCCCCCCGAAAAAAAGCTAACAAGGTTCTTTCCTCTGCATGCCAGCATGCAGCTGCTCCTGCATGCTGCAAACTTTCGAGCCAGGTGCAGGCAGCAGTTACTCTCACGTTGCCTGTGCTCTCTCCTCCACAGTCTCTTCTCCCACAGTGGGCAAACCCTACAAGTGCAACTACTGCGGCCGGAGCTACAAACAGCAGAGCACCTTGGAAGAGCACAAGGAGCGGTGCCACAACTACCTGCAGAGTCTCAGCACTGAAGCCCAGGCTTTGGCCGGCCAGCCAGGTGCGGCTGTGGAGAGGGCACATCACAGCAGCAGAGGGCGGGGCCAGGGGCGCAGCGGAGGGCGGGGCCAGGGGAGCAGCGGAGGGCGGGGCCAGGGGCGCAGGCGAGGGTGACTCTGGCCCCTCAGCCAACACAGGTTGCACTCATTAGACCTTCCAGGCACCCATTCCTAAGCACCCCCATGAATGCCCAGCTCTGGGGCAGTCTATAAGGGAGATCCAGACATAGAGGAAATCTGGATTCATATCTTCAGTCTAATGGGAAAGAAAGCACAAAGAACAAGGGGTAGGTGTGCATAAGTCCTCAAATGGTCTGAAGGGTTATCAGAGTGAGCTTTAGGCAGGGCAAAGAGCCCATAGTGGCCTGCGCCTTTAATTCCAGCACTTAGAACACAGAGGCAGGTGGATCTTTGTGGGTTCAATGCCAGCCTGGTCTACAGAGTGAGTTCAAGGCCAGCCAGGGCTACATAGTGAGATCCTATCTCAAAATAAAGAGAGAGAGAAAGAGAGAGAGAGAGAGAGAGAGAGAGAGAGAGAGAGAGAGAGAGAGAAAGCCCAGTTTCGCAGGTGTGACCTTCCTTGAGTGGCCGGCTTTCTCCAGGCAAGGCTGCTGGGCCGGTGCCCCTCACGCTCAGCTGCTACCACCTGCCCCTCCCCTCCAGGTGACGAAATGCGGGACCTGGAGATGGTGCCTGACTCGATGCTGCACTCAACGTCTGAGCGGCCAACTTTCATCGATCGCCTGGCCAACAGCCTCACCAAACGCAAACGCTCCACGCCACAGAAGTTTGTAGGTGAGAAGAGCCCTGTTGGAAAGGAGACCCCAGCTTTAAGTCATGGCTCCAGTCAGTCACGGCGTTGATTGCTATCAGATCAGAGGCTTGGGTCTGGTGATTGGATTTAGCGGGGAGAAGCAGCCTAGTGGTCTCTGCGGTGCTCAAGAGGGATGGCACGCTTTTCAGGCGCCCCCTCAGATGGGAGATCACTCAGTCTGTGACGTGTGTACCTTGCAAGTATGAGCACTGGGGTTTTCAATCCCCAGAACCTACCTAAGCATGCAGACATGGTGGCATGTGCTTGTAACCCTAGCCCTGGGGAGCCAGAGCCAGAAGGATGCCCTGGGGTCGCTGGCCAGGCCAGCTAGCCTAATTGGTGAGCCCCAGGTCAATGACAGATCCTGTTTCAAAGGAGGTGGATGGCCGCGCTCCTGAGGCTGACACCCAAGCTTGTCCTCTGAGCCCACATTCATGCACACATAAATACACATCTTCCAGCACAGAGATGACTATGCAGTGGTGCACACACACATAAAAGACAGAGTAGAGAGTGGTTGGTATTGAGGACTCACGGGGAAGGCGAACGACGAGGATCAGTCTGTGTGGGCTGGCCTTAGAGCCGAGCCGGTGAGAGGAAGCGAACATGTGGTTCTCTGACCTGCAAATGCCAAGCTCTCGCTGAAGATCTGAAACTTCATAGAGACGCTTGCCCTAGACGCCAGGTTGCCTCGGACCTGACCCTCTGGGAAGTAAATGAGGTGTAGTAAACCATGTTACCTAGGACTACGGGTATAAGCTCCCTGGTAGAATGTGTGCTTAGCATCTGTGATGTCGGTCCCATGATTAGAAAACAAAGAAGGGCCGGGCAGTGGTGGCGCACGCCTTTAATCCCAGCACTCGGGAGGCAGAGGCAGGCGGATCTCTGGGAGTTCGAGACCAGCCTGGTCTACAGAGCTAGTTCCAGGACAGGC
>NW_004949197.1:350034-354164 GCF_000317375.1 Microtus ochrogaster
AGAGCTAGTTCCAGGACAGGCTCCAAAGCCACAGAGAAACCCTGTCTCGAAAAACCAAAAAAAAGAAAAGAAAACAAAGAAGGAATTCTGGGCATAACTTGGGGGCTTAGTCAAACCCAGTCCTGACAAGATCTTACTCTCCCCAGGCGAAAAGCAGATGCGCTTCAGCCTCTCGGACCTCCCCTATGATGTGAACCCCGGCGGTGGCTATGAAAAGGATGTGGAGTTGGTGGCGCACCATGGCCTAGAGCCTGGTTTTGGAGGTTCTCTAGCCTTCGTGGGTACAGAGCATCTGCGTCCCCTCCGCCTCCCACCCACCAACTGCATCTCGGAACTCACGCCGGTCATCAGCTCTGTGTACACCCAGATGCAGCCCCTCCCCAGCCGACTGGAGCTTCCAGGGTCCCGAGAAGCAGGTGAGGGACCCGAGGACCTGGGAGACGGAGGTCCCCTTCTCTATCGGGCCCGAGGCTCTCTGACTGACCCTGGGGCATCCCCCAGCAATGGCTGCCAGGACTCCACAGACACAGAGAGCAATCACGAAGATCGGATTGGCGGGGTGGTGTCCCTCCCTCAGGGTCCCCCACCTCAACCTCCTCCCACCATAGTGGTGGGCCGGCACAGTCCCGCCTATGCCAAAGAGGACCCCAAACCACAGGAGGGGTTATTGCGGGGCACCCCAGGCCCCTCCAAGGAAGTGCTTCGGGTGGTGGGTGAGAGCGGCGAGCCTGTGAAGGCGTTTAAGTGTGAACACTGCCGCATCCTCTTCCTGGACCACGTCATGTTCACCATCCACATGGGCTGCCATGGCTTCAGAGACCCTTTCGAGTGTAACATCTGTGGTTACCACAGCCAGGACCGGTATGAGTTCTCTTCCCACATTGTCCGGGGGGAACATAAGGTGGGCTAGCGAGCTCTTTCCCCTCACCGTCATCCCGCCATCCACTGCCCCACCTCCAGGTGTCTAGCCCAGTTCCTATTACACCCCGAGGAGTTTCGCGTTGTAGCCCCGCCCACTGGCCACCTCACTTCACACCTGACTCTGACCCTGCCGGTTCCCTTCTACCCTGACTGATTTAAGCATTGCGACGAGACCAGTCTTTTGCTTATATTTCTCCTTCTGAACCCCTCTCTTCCCAGCGTATTTGCTGTTTGTTAATGACATTCCCATGGCCTTTGAAGACTTTCTGCGATCTCTGGCCACTCCTTCACTCTGCTCTAAGCCTTGTTGTTTTCTTGTCGATCCCACATCCTCTGACAGCCCCAGGGCCTGGAAGCTCCTCTTTGTACTAAGGGACTCTGAGCTTCTTGCTTTAATCCGCACCCTTACTTCTCCGACTCTTTGGATGTTGATACCTCCCAGCGGCCCCACCTGAGCTTTGTGGCATTATTATCTCCTCTCTGGGACCCTCCGACCTGGTACTTCATACCTCTTGTGCCCGCTCACTTTAGGCAGCTTGCACTAACTTCTTACACGAACGAAGAATTTCCTCATTGGAAGTAGGAGGGCTGTAGAAACTCTCCAGGAACTGTGGACTGAGGGTCCTCTTGACCTCACCTGGGAATGCGAGCTCCCTAAAGCCTCCATTCAGGATCTCCCTCTCTCTAGCTCACCCCTCCACACCACTCTGGTCTCAACCTGCCAGGTCCCTCACTGGTGGCTTTTCCCTTCTTGGAACGCCCCCATTTTATACTCTCAGGGGCTAAAGCTAGGTCCGCAACCCTGCCTGACATGGGGAGCCTAGCTGAGAACCAGGGCACGGGAAAGGGGGTGGGTAGAAGTCTCTCCACCCTTCAAACTTGTTCACTCCAGTGACCTTCCTGGGCTCTCAGGGACCCCTGCTGTCCCCGCTGTGTGAGAAACTGGTGGGTTGCTGCCCAGTGACCAGGGGCTCAGCCCCATCTGTCATGCTGCCTTTTCCTCTCCCTTCCAGCAGGATCCACAGTCTCGTTCCCAGGCTCCTGGGCCCTCTTATTATCAGTGGCAGGGAGAAAGGAATGTGTCTCTTCTCCCTGCTAATTTTCAGTGTAACCAAAAATTGTCCCAGGATGAATGGCATGTATGTGCCCGTCGACCAATCCGCCCTTGTTCTAGCAAGAATGGGATGGACTCAGCTAACTGGGAGCCACCCTTCACTGCCCCTCTCTGGTGGTTGCAGAGCCCCTGGTTCTGGATAATCGAGGATTCATGAGACCGTGCAGGAGAAGTCATAGCCCACTGCACGGCTCTCTCTATAAAGAGTTCCCTGCCAAGGCCACAGCCATCCCACTCTCTACTTCTTTGAGATTCAAACCAAAGGCTGTTTTTTCTATGTTTAAAGAAACTAAGAAAAAAAAAAGTAGAAACCAAACACAGCACCTCATAAGTTATAAGTCTTGGTCTTCTCTTCTCTCTCTCCTTTTCCCTACATCTTTCTTTCCACACGCCCTTCCTTGGTTGGCTCTTTTGCCTCTCTCTCCTTTTCTCATTCCCTGTTAGGGACATGGAGAGGCATGAGAGGGTTGGCTAGATCAGATCCTGGGACTGGGGCTCTTAGCCTTCTGGAGACGCTGCTCTCCCCATCATGAGAAGGGTGGGGTGGAAAAGCTTTCTTTTTCTTCCCTTCTTCTCCTGTGTTACCATGGCTTCCCAGAAGGGCCAGACTGGCAGGGAGGAGCTTTGTGGGGTGGTTCTTCCTCCTTGACAAAGTAGCAATAAACAGGTGCTGCCAAAGGTGGAGCCTGGGGTGCGAGCTCCCAAGGGAGTGGTCCCGAGAGAAGGGAAGGGTCTTCGCAACCAACCTGGGGACGGCAGCAGAGCTGAGGTTAGCATCTGTGCTGCTCCTGTGCTGTTCTGGCTACTGAGCCTCTTCCCACTAGACCTGCTCCACCACTTCTGTGTCTGCCATGTACCTGGGGATACCTCAGAAGAACTAGTTCCTCTGGGGCATCAGAGCCTTTGAGCGCCCCATTTCCTCCATTCCTCAGTCAGCCTTAGCACCTGTAACCCCCAGAAACCTGAAGGACTATGTTCCTAGGCTATACTCTGTGCCCCCAAGAGCAGAGATGGGAGGACAAGACCAGGTGCTAGGGAGGAGAGGGACACCCCGTCTCTCTCCAGCCCATCACTGCACTTTAACCAGGGTCTTAGGTACAAAATCCTACTTTCCAGAGCCTTCCAGCTCTGGAACCTCAAACATCCTCATGCTCTCTCCCAGCTCCTTTTGCATAAAAAAAAAAGTAAAGAAAAAGAAGAAAAATCAACAACAAAACACCAAAACCCACACAGAAAAAAGAGGTGTTTTCTTTTTTATTACTATTCAAAAAAAAAAATAAAAAACACCACAAAAAAGTAGGGGGGAGGGAGAGAATTTCTAAACAGACACTTTTCCAGACCTTTGTGTATGTGTGTGTCAGTGTCTAAGCTGCAGGTGGAATTTTGTAATACTTCTGGCAGCTTCTTTCCTTGTGTAAATAACACACATATATATATATATATATATATATTTTTAATCAGAAATTATGAAGATCAAAAATAGAATAAACACAGAAGCAAGTGCAATACCACCTCTCCTCCTCCCCCAGGTTCCTTTGCAGCCTGTTTGGTGTCCCTTTTGACCCTCGCCCCTTCACCTCTTCTCTCTTTGTCCAGTTCCTTACCTACCCTCCCCCTTCCCTCTTTTTAAAGAGTTTTCTCCTTCCTCAAAGGGAGTTAAACCAGCTTTTGAGACTTCCTGCAAAGCATTTTATATATGTAATATACTGTAAGTAAATATTTGTGTAATGGAGAAATACTACTGTAAGTTTTGTACTGTACTGGCTGAAGGTCTGTTATAAATAAACACGAGTAATTTAACAACTCTGTTTCTTCTTGGAGACTCCCTTCGCCTTGTTTTCCTTCTGGGACAGGCTTCATATTGCTATTTCTCTGTTCAAGGTACAGACAAATCTAAGATGGAGGGGGAGCCAGCCAATACCACTTAAGTTTCTGGTTTAGCAAAGCAGAAGTTTATTTTTGAGACAGAGTCTAGGTAGCCTGGCTGAGCTGGAACTCACTGAGATCTGCCTGACTCTGCTTCCCAAATTAAAGGTGTGGGCCACAATGGGAGGCCTGGATTATTAATTTTTTGTGTGTGGTTTTTCATTTTTTT
>NW_004949197.1:354594-355487 GCF_000317375.1 Microtus ochrogaster
GTATTCAGTATGTGGATGCCTACAGTCAGGAAGAGGGCACCAGACCCCATTACAGATGGTTGTGAGCCACCATGTGGTTGCTGGGAACCGAACTCAGGACCCTTGGAAGAGCAGGCAATGCTCTTAACCTCTGAGCCATCTCTCCAGGCCCCCCCTTTCTTTTTTTTTTAAAGATGTTTTTATTAATAATGTATACAGTGTTCTGCCTGCCTGTATGCTTACAGGCCAGAAGAGGGTACCATACCTCATTACAGATGTTTGTGAACTACCATTTGGTTGCTGGGAATTGAACTCAGGACCTCTGGAAGAACAGTCAGTGCTCTTAACCTCTGAACCATCTCTCCAGCCCTCTCTTTTCTCTCTCTTTCCTCCAAATCCTCCCTGATTTCTTCCAAATTCAGAGTCTCCCTTTTTTCTTATCATTTTCGTATACACATATGTATTTCTGGATAATATATATGTATAGATACACATACATATTCCTAGATATAGCCTGGTCAGTCTGTATAATGTTACACATATGTATGGTTCAGGGCTGACCATTTGACACTGAACAACCCATTGGTGTGCTCTTCCCTGGGGAGGACCACCTCTCTTGCTCCCAGTTTCTGATGTGGTTCATAGGCATCACAGCTTGTAAGGACTCTTAGTTGACTTCCTCCTTCAGAAGCATGCCTAGTGCCTTCTTGTCCCATGAGAGCTGGTCCTCAGGGAGGAGCTTTCAGGGCAGCTCCAGTGCAGGGGTCTCTGGGCCCTTTCCGAAGAGCCGTCTTCAGCAATAATAAGGACTTACCCTCCAATGGGAATAAGCTGCATGTTTGAGGCGTCTCTTGGACAGCTCTATCCAACAATTCAAAAGAGGGGTTCTCAACCGGGCGGTGGTGGTGTGGTGC
>NW_004949197.1:357477-362089 GCF_000317375.1 Microtus ochrogaster
CCTGCTCTCACCGAGCAGTCCTGGGATTCCAGATGTGTGCCACCTCACCAGCCTTTTCCGTGACTTCTGGAGATTGAAATCCAGTCCTCAGGCTTATAAGAGTAACGCTTTTACCCTGAGTTTCATGATTACTCTGGGTTGCCTGTAATTCCAGCACTTGGGAGATAGACTCAAGAAGACAAGAAATTCAAGGACACACTTGGCTACAAAGAGAGTTCTAGGCCAGCCTGGACTAAATGACTATGTTTCAAAATAGAGTGATAATAACTATCTATCTGATAGACTTGTTCGGTTAAATCGAGTTGGTTCATACAAACTACTAACTACAGAGCTTCCCCTGTGCTAATAGGACCTAGAAATAAAAAGGGGGTTTAAACAACTGGAGTATGGTGTTATATATTTTTGATCTCAGCACTCCGGGCATTTCAACCTCAGCATTTTAATACTAGGGGCAGAGGCAGGCAATCTCTGAGTTCCTGGCCAGCCTGAATTACAGCAGTTCCAGGGCAGGCAGGGTTGTACTTTTTTTTGTTTGTTTTTCGAGATAGGGTTTCTCTGTGGTTTTGGAGCCTGTCCTGGAACTAGCTCTGTAGACCAGGCTGGTCTCGAACTCACAGAGATCCGCCTGCCTCTGCCTCCCGAGTGCTGGGATTAAAGGCGTGCGCCACCATCGCCCGGCTTCATTTGAAACTTTTATTTGGCTTGTTTGTTTTGTTTTTTTCGAGACAGGGTCTCACTGTGTAGCTCTGACTAACCTGGAATTCTAATGTAGACCAGGCTGGCCTCGAACTCACAGAAATGTATTTGCCTCTCCCTCTCGAGTGTTGGGATTAAAGGCCTGTGCTACCATGTCCGGCTGAAGCTTTTATTTGGAAGGATGAATTTACAAAATGGTTTATTTCCTCACGGGTCTTCTATTTCTTATTTTTATGACTAGAACACACATTTAAAAGAAATGAAGTCATGGCGTCTTACGGGGGTGTAGCGCCGCCTTTAGTCTGTGTCCTCCCCAGAGCCTATTCGACTCATACTACAACTCCCACAATGCATCTCTCTCGGCCTCTCGTAATAGGGAGTGTGCATCCTGAGACCGAATTCTAGATATCTTCCGCTCTGGAGACAACGTGAACCGGATGTTATAGTGGTGAGATTTACTTCCTGGTTCGTACACTTATACTTTTTAGGCTTCCGCCAGCAGGTAAAATAGTCCCATTGGTACTTTGCTCCACAGGTAATTCGTAGGGACTTATTTTAAACCTACATTTTATCGGAAACGCTAAATAATTATGTAACTTTGAGTATAGAAGTTGCTAAGATTAAGTAGAATTACACATCTCTAATTTTTTCTTTCTCCCTTGCGCAAGCGTAGGAATCTCGTACTATATAAGAGTGGCCGGCGAGGCACCGGATCCTCTTTCGGGACTTGGCTGCAAGATGGTGAGTGTCGCCGCGTGGAGAGAGCGCGAGCCTGAGCAATAAGTGGAAAGTAGGCTCTCGGGTGGCGGGGACTCGGGAGTCGGAGCCTTGGAGGAGGAAGGGGAGCGTGTGCTTCTGAGCCCGGGGTTAAGATGCCTGGGATTTGTGTGGCTCGCTTTGCCGGGGCTGCGGGCGGTGAATGGCCGGAAATTGCTGAAGCTGTTAGTCGCACCCCATTTTTAATAAGATATTTTTTCATATTCAGACCAAAAAAAGAAGAAACAACGGTCGTGCCAAAAAGGGCCGCGGCCATGTGCAGCCAATTCGCTGCACTAACTGCGCCCGCTGTGTGCCCAAGGACAAGGCCATTAAGAAGTTCGTCATTCGGAACATCGTAGAGGCTGCTGCCGTCAGGGATATATCCGAAGCAAGTGTCTTCGACGGTGAGTGTATAGGGATGAGGAACAAACGCGGGCCCATGGCTACCTTTGGTTCATATTTAGCTTTGGGCAGAAGCTGTCTTTTATGGCATAGTAGGCAGGCTTAACGCTGAGGTTTGAACTTGGTGTTTTTTCTTTTTGGGTGGATTACATGCTAGGCAAACCCAGCCTGCATCCCATCCCTTTGACTGCCGGTTTAGGAAAGGGCAATCTAAGAAACTGTAAGAGGTGGACATTTGATAGACGTAGTTCATTCAACTACTTTTAATGAAACATGCTCAGACTGAGTTGTAAATACGGCAGAGTGCAGGCAGTAACTTAGAACATAAATCCCAGTTTATGCCTCCCTAGTGCTGGGTTTAAAAACATGGGCCACAACAGCTAACTGGGTTTAAGAGAGAATTGCTAGGCATTCGACCTGCAGACAGTGTTGGACTCCCCGACTTGAGCTGTTCTAACTGCTACTGTGTGGTCTGGATTCAAGGATAGTCCTTAGCCTTTTGAATGGCAACATTTCACCCAAAAGTTGGACTTTTAGCATATGTAAGCTTGGTTTCCATGGTGGGCTTGCTTCGCAGGGGGTGTTTATTCAGGTTGAGACTGCTTACTGTTGCCTTTTGCGCAGGTTTTGTGGGTGTGCCTAAGTGAGGGGATAATGGGAAGTGGGCATATATCTGAACTTTTTCTCTGTTCTTCAGCCTATGTGCTCCCCAAACTCTATGTCAAGCTGCATTACTGTGTGAGCTGTGCTATTCATAGCAAGGTAGTCAGGAATCGATCCCGGGAAGCTCGGAAGGACCGAACACCCCCACCACGATTTAGACCTGCTGTAAGTCAATTTTGCTTGTTTTTCTTTGAGACGTGGGGTCTTTGCCATAAAAATATCCACTTAATGTTTTAGCCTGGTGTGACAGGTGTAACCTTCATTTAAAATGTTTGATATTTCAAGAGTGGGTAGGCTGTTTGCAATGGAATGGTATGGTGTCTTGCCTGAACCATACTACTCCATATGGTTTATGGCCCAAAACCATTGTTAGTAGTGATGGAGGTTCTGGGTGGGTTCTTTGGTTTTGTGATGTTAGAAGCCATATCTGGGTGGCCCTCCACTTGTCACTGGTAAGTGCTCTGTCACTGAACTCCACGATTCATCCTGAGTGGGTTTGGGGTTTTCTAGAGACCGTGCCTCTTGGTAGTGGTGGGTGTTTTTATTTTTTCGCCACAGTTTTACTGTGGCCTTAGCTGACCCAGGGTTTTTCTGTCTCTGGTGTACTGGGTTAAGCGGACTACTGCACCAATGTTAGATACTTAGTTTTAATTTACTTCATCTCTTTTATTTTTTTCAGGGTGCTGCACCACGACCTCCACCAAAACCCATGTAAAGTGGCTTCATAAAAATAGAAGAAAACACCTTGGAAAAATAAAATGGAACTTAAACTTTATGTAGTATTTGAGTGTGTTTTTGCCAGGTGTGAATTGTGTGCTATTTCATTTTCTCTGTCCTTTGGGAGGCCGTAAGGCAGAACATATTGGTATTGTTTGGGCTCTGTACTTTGTACACTTAATTTTTTGCAGGCCGGTCAACCTGTGAATTCCAGGGATCCTGTTTATGCTTGAACCAGACTCAATTTTATGTGAGTTCTGGAGATAAATTGGGTCAACCAAGATTTTATATTCTTGAAAACCCTACCGTGTTTTTGCTTTCTTTTCATTTGTTTTTCTTGTGTAGGGCACTCACTGACTTTTTCCATCTTACAGACTATGTCTTTTTCGCTGTTTTCCCTTTGGCTTTTTGAGGTACATGGTCAGATGCCTTGCTAGCTTTAAATTTAGGTCTGTCTCTAGCTGGTAAGATTAAAGGTGTATGTCGGCCACACCCAGCTAAGTGGCCAGTTAGGTTTTTTTTTTTGAAAGCTAAGCCAGTTGGTGCCTTGGGCTAAAGATTTGTGTATGTGTGACCCAGGGGATTCAGTCAACAGCATGTAACAGTCATGGAGGTGATCCTGTTTGCAAACGCTTTCATCAAAAACTAAAGCCAAAGCTGTCGTCAGCTTGATAGAAAATCCAAGCCAAGAGGTTTTTCTGGGCTGGAGTTTGCCCCTGTTTATCGTTGTCCTCTTATATTTGTGGGTTTGAAGTAAGGTCTGGCCCAGGCTTTCTTGGTGTGTTTGGTGCTGAAATTGATTATAGGTGTGATCTCCACCTTCGAGATCATTGCCTCTTAAACTTGTACAATAGGTGGCCCACACCTTTAATCCCAGCACTTGGGAGGCAGGTGGATCTCCGTGAGTTTTAAGGCCAACCTGGTGTACAAGAGCTAGTTAAAAGAAAACATGTTCATCCTCACTGAGAGTCAGCTCTTTATACTGAGGGTCTGGAATCAATCTTCGGGTTTGTTTAGAAACAAGTACCTGCCAGGTGGTGGTGGCACACACCACTAATGCTAGCAGTCCCAGAGGCAGAAGCCTGGATTTTGAGTTCAAGGCCAACCTGGTCTACAAAAGCTAGTTCCTGGATATGCTCCAAAACTAAAAAGAAACCCTGTCTCGAAAAGCCAAAAAAAGAAGCATCTATAATCCTCAGTCTGTCCCAAATAATTAACTCAGTGTGAAGTAGTTCGGTTATTTTCTGATTAAAGATTTAGCATCAAGAATTAATAGTGAAGCCGGGCGTTGGTGGCGCACGCCTTTAATCCCAGCACTCGGGAGGCAGAGGCAGGTGGATTTCTGTGAGTTCGAGACCAGCCTGGTCTACAGAGC
>NW_004949197.1:362339-363729 GCF_000317375.1 Microtus ochrogaster
TTTTTTTTTCCCCATTGATAATCCGAAATTGTCCTGGCTTGTTGTGTGAGCATTTGGGAGTTCAAGGTCAGCTAGATTCTGACCAGCATCAGGCTCTGGAGTTAGCCTATCCCATTTCTTCAGCCTACCAATTGCCATTTCTGGGAAAGTCACCTAGGATACAGATACCCATCACCTACTTGGGAAAGTCGCTGGGCTGGTCAGTGGTGACCTATACCTTTAATCCCAGCACTCAGAAGGCAAAGGCAAGCGAATCTCTTGAGTTTGAGGCCAGCCTGGCGTACAAGTGCTAGTTCAGGACATCCAGGGCTGTTACACAGAGAAACTCTTGTCTTGAGAAATCAAAAGAAAAAAACAGGAAAGTCATGTACTATCTATCAGAAGTGGCCCACGGTTGAGTTCTGAGGATCTCCAGATGTGTAGATGGGTGTGGATGGGGGTGCCTGAGAGGCCTTTGATCTTAAGCAGACGGGTTTGTGATAATTTACAGAGGTGCTGGGAGTTGAACTAGGGTCCTTTGTAAGCAGTATGCATCGAGCGATCTCCAGCCCCTCTTCAGATATTAGAGCCAGTAGCCCTCTGCTTAACCTGTTGAGAACTGACTTTCAAGTTGATGATAATGAAGACACAACAACATTAACCTTCCCCCTAGGTTTGGTTTGTAACTGTGTAATGAACATTGTTAGAAGAAGAGCTTGCTGCGGCCTGGAATCAACCTAAATTCTAAAGTGTTCGTGCTCAAGAGTGGTCAAGGCAGATGGGGTCTGTGGCTCTACCTACTGTAGGTTGGTGTTCAGCTGTGAGGTGGACCTGTGGTGGCCATTTAATGGAAAATTGACTATTGAGGTCCTAGACTGTCTTTGCTCACACCCCCTAATGCTTGGAGTTGCCCTTTTGCGTACCCCAGAACTGGTTAGTGTGTATGAGGAAGATAGTCTCATGACCTATCACTGTGTAATTTTTTTCTTCAGTTTCTTTTTTTTTTAATACGTAAACAAGTATTAAAATATTAGTCGGGCAGTGGTGGCACACACCTTTAATCCCAGCACTTAGGAGGCAGAGGCAGGCGGATCTCTGTGAGTTCGAGGCCAGCCTGGTCTACAGAGCTAGTTCCAGGACTTGAGTTGTTGCACAGAGAAATCTGTCTCAAAAAACAAAACAAAAAGTTTATTTGTTAATTTAATTATGTATACCATATCCTGTCAGCATGTAAGCCTGAAAGCCAGAAGAGGGTGCTAGATCTTGTAAGACTTTAAGACAATCCTGAAGCCATTTCTGACAATTCTGAATCCTCTCAGCCTCTGTGCCATAGTGCTTCCCCTCCTCCCCTGGGAACCAAGGACCTAACAGCTACACTCGCACGTACTCAGTTCCTGAACAATTACCCATA
>NW_004949197.1:365139-366183 GCF_000317375.1 Microtus ochrogaster
CTTTTATTTGATTAAATTCCATCTCTTTCACTACTCCAAGTTTTTCTTTGCTCTAGAAGTCATGTTTAAAAGTCAATGCCTATGTCTATATCCTGAAGTGCTTGTTCCATGTTTTCCCCTACAAGTTTAATTTGTAGAATTAATGGCATTCAATTATTTGAGTTGGTTTCTTTTTTATTTTATTGATTTTTATTGAGCTCTACATTTTTCTCTGCTACCCTCCCTACCTCTTCTCTCCCCTTCAACCCTTTCCCATGGTCCCCATGATCCCAATTTACTCAGGAGATCTTGTCTTTTTCTACTTCCCATGCAGATTAGATCCATGTATGTCTCTCTTATTGTCCTCATTGTTTCTAGGTTCTCTGGCATTGTGATTTGTGGGCTGGTTTTCTTTGCTTTATGTTTAAAAACCACTTATGAGTGAGTAATATGTGATAATTGTCTCTCTGGGTCTGGGTAACCTCACTCAAAATGATGTTTTCTAGATCCATCCATTTTCCTGCAAAATTCAAGATGTCATTTTTTTTTCTGCTTTGTAGTACTCCATTGTGTAAATGTACCACGTTTTCCTTATCCATTCTTCAGTTGAGGGGCATTTAGGTTGTTTCCAGGTTTTGGTTATGAAAACAATGCTGCTATGAACATAGTTGAGCACATGTCCTTGTGGCACAATTGAGCATCCTTTGGTTATATAGCCAAAAGTGGTATTACTGGGTCTTGAGGAAGGTTGTTTTCTAATATTCTGACAAATCACCACACTGACATCCAAAGGGGTTGTACCAGCTGGCATCCCCACCAACAGTGCCAGAGTGTTCCATTTACCCCACAACCTCTCCAGCATAAATTGTCATCAGTGTTTTTGATCTTGGCCATTTTTACAGGTATAAATTTTCTTACAAATGAAAAATTGAACTACTTTAAGTCTTCTATATGGGAATATCTAGTCTTTTGAGCCCTCCTTGTTAAAGAGGCTCTTTTCCAATGTATTTTTGCCACCACTGTTAAGAACATTTGGCTCTCTCTCTCTCTCTCTCTCTCTCTCTC
>NW_004949197.1:397313-399361 GCF_000317375.1 Microtus ochrogaster
ACAGAATATTCATCAGTTTTTTAAAAGAAGGGAATACTGTTCTGTAATAATATGCAGGATCCTAGAGGTCACTGTTATACCTAAAATTAAAGAGATGTAAAAAGATCAATACAGACAATCCCACAAATATATAGAATCCAAAGAAGGTATGTTCATAAGAGCAGTGAATACAGGAATGAACCATATAGGGTATTTTGCCTGATTGTTATGTCTGTGCACGGCACCATGCAGTGCCAATGAAAGCCAGAAGAGGGCACCAGATCCCCTGGAACTGGGTTTATTCCCGTTTTTTGAGACTGGTTACTCAGGTGTGGTTACTAGACATGGAACCTGGGTCCTCCGGAAGAGCAGCCAGTGCTCTTAACTGCTGAGCTAGCCCTCCAGCCTTGTTCAGTAAATATTCGTTTCCTATGTTCTTGGGAACTTCCTTCAGAGTCCAAGTCCTAAATTACACAAAGCCAACGGATTAAGACTCTAAAAGAACCACATGCCTTTAATCCCCGTATTTAGGAGGCTGGATCTCTACGAATTCAAGGCCAGCCTGATATAGAGTAAGTTCCCAGATATCCAGGGCTACACAGAGAAACCCAGTCTAGAAAAAAACAAAATATTTTATTTTTATTTGTGTTCGTGAATAAGTGTATGTATGCCACGTGTGTGAAGGTCCCCGAAGAGTCCAGAAGTGGGTGTCAGGTCCCCTGGAATTGTGCTGGAAACCAAACTCAGGTCCTCTAGAGAGCAGCTCCAGCTCTTATCAGATGAGCCATCTCTCCCGCCCATTGGTTTCTGAGGCATGGTCTCTCGTGGCCTAGACTGGCCTCAGACTCACTGGGGGACCTTGAATTTCCTGTGGCTGGGATTGCAGGCACAGTTACCACGCCTGAGTATGTGGTGCTGGGGACGGAAGCCAGGGCTCACGCTTGTCCCTCGTACACTCCACCAGCTGAACCACATCTACAGCTCACTCGGGTAGCATCCCCTGCCCCGCTCAGACTTGTTCACTCTGTAGACCAGCCTGGCCTGCATTTCAGAGACCCTTCTCCTCCTCCCGTCTTGCCAGTGCTGGGATCAAAGGTATGTGCTCCCATACCCATCCCCAGGGTAGCCATTGCTTCTAAAAATTGTTACTTATTTTTATGTGTATGAGGGTTTTGCTTGCATGTATGTATGTGTACCCCATGGTGATTGTGGAGGTCAGAAGAGAGCCTTGAATCTCCTGGAACTGGAGTTACCGATGGTTGTTGGCCACCATGGAGGTAAACGGAAATTAAACCCATGGCCTACAGAAGAGTAGTCAGTGCTCGTAACCAGTGAGTCATCTCTACTTCTTGATAGACTTAACTACTGATGATGTTTAACAATAAACCTAAAAAATACGAAGGAAAGTCAGGGATAGTGGTGCATACCAGAATCTAGGAAGGGGAAACACAGGATCCGGGAGCTCAAGATCACCCTTAGGTACGCAGAGAGTTTAAGGCTTTATGAGACCACCACTCCCCCCAAAAAGAGACGGGGATTGGAAAGGCAAAGAAGCCAATTGGATACATGAGAAAAGACCTTTCCGGCATTGGAAGTGATGAGACAAAGTGTCTGAGGCAGGAGCATGCCTACCAAGCTGGTATATTACAGAGAGCGAGGCAGGCAGTGTCTGAAACAGTTCAGGTTTATGAGCCTTTATCTTTGGGCCCTTACTTGTTTTGCCATGAGTTTCAAGATTATAGTAGTAACATAGTGCATATCTGCTTCATATATAATAACATCCTAAAAGGGATTTAGAACAGCAAAGAGGATCAAGCTTACTATTTCTGCAGCAAATTAGAAGAAAATAGGTAGAAATAAAGTATATAAACCCGTTGTGGGGGTTCCCTTCTGTGATCCGGGCACCGAGAGATGAGATGGTTGCTACAAGTCAGAAACCGGCCTGGTTTATATAGTGAGTTTCAGGCTAAGAGCTTCACAGGGAGCCCTGCTCATCCTAGGAGAAGCCAAGGTCAGCAACGGCTGCCTAGTGAGTCACTGAGGACCAGGAGCCTAGGCTACAGAGTAAG
>NW_004949197.1:400284-405101 GCF_000317375.1 Microtus ochrogaster
GTTTGCTCTCCAGCACCCTTACAGAGGAAAACAAACCCCAACCATTTAGTGCACCTCAGTGGCAAAGCCCAACCTTAGCGTGCGCGAGGCCCTGGGTTTAGCCCTTCGCTTTCCACTACCCCCAGATTAACGTTTTAACACCTTTACTGAGGATCGTCTGTCGTGCAGGGGTTGCTGCACACCTGTGATCCCAGAATGAGAGAGAAATGGAGTGCACAGGGGAGTGGGGATCCTGAGGTGACTCGCATGTCCCTCAGCAGACAAACCCCAAACAACCATACAATAGGATCTACTGACCAATTAAAGGAGCCAGCGGTTACTATATGCAGCATGCATCCAGAGATGCTGGGTAAAAGAATCTAAGATAAAAAATTCATACCCTGAAGAATTCCATTTACCCTAGAAAATGCAAAGTGCTCTATAACAACAGAAAGCTGTGGTGTCTAGGAACAGGGTAGGAGAGACAGCATAAGGATATTATAAGAGCCAGTTTTGGGGGAGACCTACACGTTCTTCTTGAATACAGTGGTGGTTTCATGGGTATATACATCAATTATTTTTGCTGAGTACCTATAATCCAATACGTTTAATGCTGAGACAGGAGGATTTGAGAGGTCAGTCTGAGCTACATAAGGAGTCCAGGCCAACTCCGGTTACAAATACAAACCCTGTCTAAAAACACAACAAAAGAAAACCAAACAGGGCTATCTAAATGTAAAGGGTAAAGGTATCTGTCCCCTAGGACTGCCTGGGTACTGGGTATGACCCTGGGACTCCAGCCATCATGGCACATGCAGGGAAGTAATGTGACAGCTTGCAGGATTTACCTCTCTCCTTCCACCCTGTGGGTTCCTGAACTTGGGTTGCCAGGCTTCATGGCCAGCACCTTACCCACTGGGTCATTTTGCTGACCCTATTTTTATTTTTGAAGCAGTGTCTGATGTAGCCTAGGCTGGCTTTGAACTCCTGATCTCCCTGCCTTCACTTCCTACTTCTGTGTTTGAGCCGCGTTGAAGTCTTTCCTTGATAAACCTCCCATTTGGAACTAGGGCAGAGCTCCGTTGGCAGAATGCTTGCCTAGCATGCACAGAGTCCTAGGTTCGATCCCACTGGGTAAAACCAGACATGGCTGTGCACTTCTGTAATCTTGGCTCTCAGAAGGTGGAGGCAGGAGGGTCCGAAATTCAGGGACATCTCTCTCTACATGCAAATTCAAAGCCAGCCTTGGCTGCACTAGGCCTTCTTTAAAACAGCAAAACAAGCCAGGCAGTGGTGGTGCATGCCTTTAATCCCAGCACATGGGAGGCAAAGGCAGGCAGATTGTGTGAGTTCCAGGACAGCCTGGTCTACAGAAGGGCTTCCAGGACTGCCAGGGCTACACAGAGAAACCCTGTCTCAAAAAACAACATAATAACATACACACAAAGCCCCTGTCACAAAACCCTGTGACAGTGCTTCATACTGAAAAACAAGACAAAACAAAACAATAATGACAAACAAAAACCCTATTATTCCTCCATTGAAATGTCTTTACGTCTTTGTAGAAAGTAATACGGTGGCTAGGGTGATGGTTCAGTTGGCAAAGGGCTTGCCTTGAACATGAAGATCTGCGTTCAAGCCCCAGAATCCATGTAAAAATGCCAGGCACAATGATGCAAACCTGTAGTCCTATCAATGGGAGGATGGCCCCACAGTTAAATGCACCAGCATCTGAACTGCAGTTCCGGAATTCCACAACCTCTTCTGGCCTCCTGAACTCCTACACAAGTGGCACACGTTAATCCATACACACACACATACTCAAATAGTAAGGTAGATAAATACATCTCAGAGGTTTAATTCTTTTTTTTTCCAGTTACTTCATTTTACTATATTTCACAGTTGTAGCAAACAAATCAAGGTGCAAACAGGGTTTATTTCACATTAATATATTAACTGGATTTTTCTGTGTCAAATAAATAGGGAATTCTCTTTAAATAACCATCTCCTCATTTTGCAACCAGACCAGGAACAAGAGCAAATCTTAGTACATCCAGGGGGCGTGAAGCTCACACCAGGGCAGATGGTAGGTGTCAGGTCCCATGGTTGGAGGTGCTCATTCCCAGACCAAATGGCCTCATCGGACAGACATGCATTCTCCAGTACTCCTGTGGAGAGGTCCCTGGCCAAGGGACAGGAGAAAGGGGAACTAATTCCCAGAAACTCCACCAGAGGGGCTTCCTCCTCCGCCGTGCCTTTGCTTCTGATGCCACCAACTACTGGAGGCTCAGGTGAAACACCCAAAGACAGGGGCACCAGAAGGGACAAGGACAGGACAGGTGCGCAGGCTGTGACTGAGGCCAGAGCCTGGCCAAAGGGAACGTGGACTCATCACACACTGGGACAGTGACCTTCCAGGGTCAGGCGCATACCAGGGGGAAGGAATGTGAACATAGCCTGGCAGGGTCTAAGGGGGAGACCCAAGGAAGCTAGACGGAGCAGCGCCAAGGGCTGAGCTAGTGTGGGAAGCTGGGAGGCGCTCGCAGAGGCCAGGAGCCCCAGCCTTCCATCAGGGCTGGTTCCTGGTAACTGTTTATAATCAGGACTGGGGAAGATCAGGGTCCTCCCTGGCCTCCCAAAGTCCCAGATGCAGCTCCATGGGAGGCCCAGGAAGGGGTCATCTGAGAGGCAGGGAAGTGGGCATAGTCTACTGGGTCTTCCTGTCCTCTGGGGGGTAGTAGGGTGGCGGCGGAGGCTGGCTCGTGGGCATGTAGACATTGTGTGGGTTGCCTGGGTTGTAATAGGCGCTGGCAGCTGCTTCGGCAGCCTTAGCCTCAGCTGCGGGAGTGGAGGGGGCACTGGGGCCGTTGACTGGAGGCTCCATGGGCCCAGGATAGGGTGGCGGTGGGGGCTGTACATATCCTATGGCTCCATCCATCATGGGAGGTCCCGGATAGAACTCAGGTGGGGGCGGTGGGTAGGGGTAGCCAGGAGGGCAGGGGTACATTCCATTGGCGACTGGTGGGGGAAAGACATAGGCCCCGCTGGGCATGTAAAGGTACCCATAGGCTCCATTAGGGGCTTCACCTCTGGAGGCTTGAGATGCCACCTGGAGCATCCGCTGTCCAAACTCAATGGCGCCCCCTGCTGTGAAGGTCAACTTGTAGGAAGCTGCGCCTTCCCAGCCACCTCCTGCTTCAGCCTTCACTGTCCCCTTAATGAAGTTGGCACCAAACACCGGCTGCTTGATCTCACAGTCCTTCATCAGATAGAAGGGCATCATAAAGGACTGCATGGCATCCTTCCCCTTAGACAGAAAGATGACCCGGTACGGGGTTAGGTAGACGGTGCCTTTCTTGGTCCCTTTGAAGGCCTCTGGCACGTTCTTCATGTCATTGAATGTGAGCTCCACATGGTCATAGGTCATCAGGATGCTCTCAGAGTTGTTGACGATCACTCCGCCACCCTCTGAGTGATTCTTGTTGAGCGTCATAGTCTCTCCCACTGGGGTCCCGAGACTCGCAACGCTCTGCCAGAGGTTTAATTCTTTATATTTAGTTCTTATTGTATGTGCCTGCATGTTGTGTTGGGACAGTGAGGCAGACTGTGAGGGGTCAAAGAACAATTTGGGGAAGTCTGTTCTCTCCTTTCATCTTCGTGTGGATTCCATTTTTGTTTTGTTTTAGTTTGGCTTTTTTTTTTTTTTAAAAAAACAGTTTCTCTGGGCAGCCCTGGCTGTCCTAGAACTCACTCTGTAGATCAGACTGGCCTCTAATTCAGAGATCTACCTGCTTCTGCCTCCTGAGTGATAAGATTAAAGGTGTGCGCCACCACCAACCGGCTCTGTCTTTGCATAGATTCCAACCCTTGAGTTCAGGTAGTGAGAATTAGAAAACAGGATGGAGGTTTAATATTTAGCTGATTAAATGTTGCTTTTGTTGAAGCAAGGTATGCACTTGTGGGTAGGATGTAAGAAGTAAGTATTCTGTTTTTCCCACTGTTCATAACTTACCTTCCCAAGGCAAGACACAGAAGCTAAAATTGCTCTTCTTTAAGGAAGGTCACACCAACTAATCTTCTCCACCCTCTGTCTGTCTGCTTTGCATAGGACATTTCTTTTTTTCTTTTTTTGGTTTTTCGAGACAGGGTTTCTCTGTGGCTTTGGAGCCTGTCCTGGAACTAGCTCTGTAGACCAGGCTGGTCTCGAACTCCCAGAGATCCACCTGCCTCTGCCTCCCGAGGATTAAAGGTGTGCGCCACCATTGCCCAGCTGCATAGGACATTTCTGAAAGTGGCCTACCTTTGTTTTGCAGGGCGGAAGGCTGGCTGACCAGAGAAGCCAGGGAGAATGCAAACAAATAGGCCTTGTGGGCTTCCCTCTCGGGCCACTGACATCCTGGTCCCACTCTGCTGTCATTTCTGCATAGCTGTCAATGCTTAGCCATTCCCGTAGGGCAAGGCTGCATCTCCTAGACCCTCCTCCAACAGCACCGCTAGCTGGGCACCAGCTGTTCAGATGCCAGAGCCTCTGGGGTGCATTCCTTCCATCACACTAACAGATATAAAACCATAATTCCAAAACAAAGCAAAACACAAAAAAAAGCAGTACATGTCTGGGACTCTAAAAAGCCAAACAAACAAAAAAGGAAAGGCTTCCCAAAACACATATCAGATCTCTCTCAGTCCCAGTGGAAGGTGGAAGGGACCATACGTATTCCAATTTTAACAAAAGTTCATGACTCTCCCTGACCTCTTCCTATGCATGTCTTCAATTGCCTGCATCCTTTAAAAGTAGTAGTAGCTGCAACAGTGTGTGTGTGTGTGTGTGTGTGTGTGTG
>NW_004949197.1:405586-406232 GCF_000317375.1 Microtus ochrogaster
GACCAGCCTGGTCTACAGAGCTAGTTCCAGGACAGGCTCCAAAGCTACAGAGAAACCCTGTCTCGAGAAAACCAAAAATAAATAAATAAAAATAAATTAAAATGCCCATTGTTTTATTTGGGTCGCCAAGCGCATGGCAAGGAAACAGGAAAGCAGGGAGCACATGCAAACCAGGAACCACATGATTTGCCTCTGGGAGCCCAAGATACCCTGTGGAAGTGGGCGGCTCAGGACCTGGCATGCTGGGATTTGGAGTCCAGAACAATGCAACTCCCAGGCCAGGAGGCTGGGATGGATGCAGGGATGCGGCCTGGGCTTATGCTCTCGATTTAACACTGGAGTTAAAGGTTTGAGAGCCACCACAACCAGCTAGAAAGGTAATTTTTTGTTTTGTTTGTTTGTTTTTGTTTTTCAAGACAAGAGTTTCTTTGTGTAATAGCCCTGGCTGTCCTGTAACTTGCTCTGTAGACCAAGCTGGTCTCAGACACAGGGACATTTGCTTGTCTCTGCCTGCCTAGTGCTGGGATTAAATGTTTAGAAAGGAAATTTAAAAAAAAAAATTAGAAGCCGGGCAATGGTGGCGCACGTCTTTAATCCCAGCACTCGGGAGGCAGAGGCAGGCGGATCTCTGTGAGTTCGAGACCAG
>NW_004949197.1:406639-409243 GCF_000317375.1 Microtus ochrogaster
AAAAAATATTGTATACATAATAAATAAATAAATAAATAAATATTTTTAAAAAATTAGAGACTGAAACAAGGTCTTTGTGATTTCAAGGCTACTCTGGGTTATAGCTGGATCAAAGTAACAACAACAGCAAAAACACCACAGCTGCCTGACTTTTCCCTTATAGCTCACAGCTATGCTTTGATGACAGTTACTAAAGTCCAGTGTTTTCAGGTATCTGTGTTGGGAAATCCACGGTAAAATAACCCACAGGCAGGTGTTGAGAGAAGACAGACGGATTCAGGATGCCAGAGTAAAATTACTGAGGACTCACGGACAGTGACAGAATTGTGACTCAGGGTAGCAGCTGGGACTTGGAGCCCAAGCCCTTGGTAAGCGGGAAGAGGCTCACAGGAGAAAGATGGCTTTTGTCCAGCCTGCTTTATTTCAACCTAAAACTCAGGCAAAGGCGTCAGGCAAGGTCGGTGCCTATGCTAGCTCCTGCTGCAGTCTCAGCAGCCCAGAGAACAGGATGGCTTGAGCCTAGGGGTGCGGGACAGCTGTGGCTGCCTCTGAAAAGAAAAGCAGGTACTTTCCTACCACGGATTGCTTTAAAATGGTTTTGTTTCCCTGAAGCAATGCTGGAGAAGTAGGAGGATGGGGAGCAAACAGGGTGCTTACCCTACACTTACCCTACAGACTCAAGCTGGGTCCTTACCAGAACCTTTCATTCTGTGTGTGTGTGTGTGTGTGGTATGTATGCGCATGTGTATGGTGTGTGTGCATGTGTGTGGTATGTGTGTGTACATGTGTGCGGTATGTATGTGTGTGTGCGTGCATGTGTGTGGTATCTATGCGCATGTGTATGGTGTGTGCATGTGTGTGGTATGTATGCATGTGTAAGTATGTCAGACCAGAATGTGAGGAAGTCTTCTTCAATCACGATTATGTGCACGAGTGTTTGCCTGTATGTACGTCTGTCTGTGTATCACTGGCTTGGTGTTCGAGGAGGTCAGATGAGTGGGGTGTGTGTGTGTGTGTGTGTGTGTGTGTGTGTGTGTGTGTGTGCACAGATCAGAGTTGGTTCTTCTTTCCACATGGCTCCCTGTGCTCTGGGAATCAAACTCAGGTCCTGAACGGCAAACACTCTCACCAGCTACGACATTTCAACAGCCCCTCCATTCTTTTCTAGTCGGACAGTAGCCACTGTTTCAACACACTACATTTTATAGTCACCCTTTCACTGATGGGCATTGGCTACTTCCGTCTCGTGGCTATTATGAACAATCCATGCTGAGGGTGGAGCTCAATGGGTCAGTGCTCGCCTGGCATACACAAAGCCCACATTACATCTTCCGTGCTACCAAGAGGACAGAGCTTTGATGAGGATTGGTTTCTTTTCTCTATGAACTCAGGACTTGACTGGACGGGCCATTTTCTCTTTTGCTCCATTAATAAGATATAGCGTTCGGGAGGAGCTAAATGATACCCCCACCAGATTAACAGTAATCTGTTACTCTCTCTAGACCACACACAGTGACACGCTGGAGCAGGGACAGCTGAAAGAGGCAGAGGGGACAGTAGGGATTGTCAGCTAAGCCACTTGAAGAATGTGAGAAGATCTACAAGCATTTAGCTGGAGGTAAGAAAACCAATGAGAAACAAAAGATACCTTCAGGACTCTAAAGGGTCCTTACACAGAAAGGAGCCAAGGAAGCCTTGCATGGTGGCTCAGACCTATGGTCCCAGCACTGAGGACCGTGAGGTGGGAGGAGCCAGCAGCACTGAGAGGCAAGGCCAGCCTTGGCTACCAGGTGAGCCCTGTCTCCAAAATAAAGTAACTGTTGGGGGCTGTGGATCCAGACCTTGAATTTCCTGTAAACAACTGGTTCTGCTTGCAGCTATGCTGAGCAAAACAACCTGTTTTCCTGTTTGCAGCCACTCTGAGCACCAGACCCTCAGGAGTTCCTGATGGCAGGGGAGTGGTTTCTGGCTGGTTTGGCTGGGGCATGGCTATCAGTTAAGGGTCCACATATAAGCAGCTCTGGTCTACAATAAAGCTGACATTCTTGTTTCAAGGATGACCCTTATCTCTGTCTGTGTGTCTTGGGGTGTTTAAATCTCCAGGCCCTTGCGGGGCTCACGAATGGTCCTGTAGTGCAGGAACGCAGGAACGTAGTACACGTAGTAGTACGGATGGTACAAATAACCACAGACTGTATTTTAGCTTAGGACTAGGACAGAATTTCCAACAATTCCTGAAATGGTCCTTAGCATACTGTGGCCATTTTGTACTATGCATTACACAAAGTGTCCTTCTCGGCATTGGCAACTACAAAATCAAAATATCAATCGGCTGTGGGAAACAAGAAGAGACTCTAGGCCCTGAAGTATGAAACATTCAGCCAAGGGAATGTGGCTTAGTTGGTAGAGCATTTGCCTAGCATCTAGGAAGCCCTACGTTCTGCTTCCATTAACATGAAAACTCTGTGTAGCAAAACATGCCAGTAATCCCAGAAGCAGGGATGCAGAGACAAGATCTAAGTTCACGGTCACTCTCGGTCACCTAGCTAGGTCAAGGCCAGCCAGACTGATCTACTTGAGACCCTGTCTCAAGAAAAATAAATA
>NW_004949197.1:409578-412635 GCF_000317375.1 Microtus ochrogaster
AAAAAAAAAAGAAAGAAAAATAGGAAATGGTCAAATATTCCCTTCACAAATGTCCTTTTGTTTGTTTATTTTGAGACAGGATCTTTCTGTGTTGTCCTGACTTGTCCTGGAACTTGCCATATAAACTGGGTTGGCCTCAAAATAACAGAGATCCTCCTGTCTCTGTCTCTGGAGTGCTGTGGTTAAAGGCCTGTGTAAATGGACGTTTCCTGTTCCAACTGCCTGGTCCCAAATGACCAACACAGAGGGTTAATATTGCTTATAAACACTCGGCTAACAGCTCAGGTTTATTACTAGTTAACTCTTACACTTAAATAAACCTATATTTTGGGGCTGGAGAGATGGGTCAGAGGTTAAGAGCACTGACTGTTCTTCCAGAGTCCAATTCCCAGCATCCACATGGTGGCTCACAAACATCTGTAATGAGACCTGGTGCAGATTCTCGTGTGTAGGTATACATGCAGACAGAATAGTGCATACATAATAAATAAATAAATCTTTTAAAAATTTAACCCATATTTCTTACTTATGCCTCGTTATGTAGCTCGTGGCTTGTTACCCCATTTTCTCTGTCCTGCTTCCTCGGTGGCTGACTGGTGTCTCCTCTGACTCTCCTGACTCCGCCCTTCTTTCTCCCAGCATTCTCCTGGTCTGGCTCTCCTGCCTAACCTTATTCTGTTCAGTTATTGGCCAGCCAGCTTCATTATTAAGCCAATCACAGCAACATATACTCATGTAGTGTGAGGGAATATTCCACAGCAGGTGTGTGCCTCAACGCCCTCATCCTTTGTTTATTTGGGGGAAACTGTCTTGGTCACTTTTCTATTGCTATGATAAAACACCATGCCCAAGGCAACTTGTAAAAGAAAGTGTCTAAGGAGAAAAGTGAGGGGAGGGGGAGAGGGGCGGGAGGAGGGGGAGGGGAATGGGAGGCTGGGAGGAGGCGGAAATTTTTTTTTTCTTTTCAATAAAAAAAAAATAAGAAAGTGTCTAATTTCAGTTAAACTCTCAGAGGGCCAGAGTCCGTGATGGAGGACAGAAGAGACCGATGGAAGCTCACGTCTAGAACAAGAAGGCAGAGAGAGCACACTGGGAATGGTGGAGGCTCTTGAAGCCCAAAGACCAACCCCCCAGTGACACACCTCCTCCAATAAGGCCACACCTCCTAACCCTCCCAAACAGTTTTGCCAGCTGGGGACCAAGTGTTGAAATATAGGAGCCAGTGGGGGCTGTTCTCATTCAAACCATACAAAAATGCCATGACTTGGATCTGAAATGTCACCTGAAGGGCCCTGTGTCACCACAGCTTGGCTGCTGAAGGGGGTTTAGAAAGTGATCATAAGAGCTCTGACTTCATCAAAAGGTTAATCCATTGGTTAATCTAATTAAAGTCATTTCAAATTAACGGTATTCTTGGGACATGGAAGAAAGCAGGATATATACACCCCATCTGAGGGAGAGCGCCTGGAACGTACATCTTTCCTCCAGCTTCTGCTGGGGCTGTGGCCTTCCTTCCAGCATGAAGGGATACGCTTTGCTCTGCCACACTGTCCCCATCGTGATGTTCTGCCTCGGGATGAGTGGGCACAGCAACAACAGAGCCAAGTGACCATGGACCGACACGTCTGCAGCCTTCCCCACAGTCTGTGCTCACGGGTACTTTGTCAGGGCGTCGGAAGGACTGTGACTTAAGGAAAGATCTTTGCTAGCCTGCCTCCTGGAGCTGCACGCGGGCCTGGACTTAGTTTCTAGGGTGGTGAAGAAGAAAGACAATGGGAAGGACAGGAGATTTTTTTTTCTTTCTTTTTTTTTTAAATATTTATTTATTTATTATGTATACAATATTCTGTCTGTATGCCTGCAGGCCAGAAGAGGGCACCAGACCCCATTACAGATGGATGTGAGCCACCATGTGGTTGCTGGGAATTGAACTCAGGACCTTTGGAAGAGCAGGCAATGCTCTTAACCTCTGAGCCATCTCTCCAGCCCTCTTTTCTTTTTTCTTTTCTTTTTCCAGGCAGGATTTCTTTATGTAGTCCTGGCTGTCTTAAAACTCTTGTGTAGACCAGGCTGGCTTTGACGTCAGAGATCAGCCTGGTTCTGCCTCCCAAGTGCTGGGATTAAAGGCGTGTGCCACCACTGCCCAGCTGAGAATTTTAGATTCTAGCCACTGCAGGCGGATCTCTGTGAGTTCGAGACCAGCCTGGTCTACAGAGCAAGTTCCAGGACAGCCAAGACTACTACAAACAAACAAACAAACAAACAAAAACAAAAAAACAAAAAAAAAGAGATTTCAGCCAGGGTTCTACACATTCTTTTCTTGTAAAGTACCTGTGTTGTGCACAAAATTCATTCTTTGTTTGGCATTATCTGAGCTTTAAGATTTCTCAAAGTGTAGTTCCAGGACAGGCTCCAAAGCTACAGAGAAACCCTGTCCCCTGTCTCAAAAACAAACAAACAAAAAAGATTTCTCGAGGTGAGTATGTGTGATAAAAAGTAGAGATAGAAGGTTGGAAAGCAGTTCAGGTGGAAAAGTAATCACTTGGTTAGCACGCACAGAGTCCTAGGCTAGATCCTGGCACAGAATAAAACCAGACATGGTGACCCATTGCTTGTAAACCTAGCACTCATGTGCTGGAGTCAGCAAGACCATAAGTTCAAAATCAAAACTCAAAGTATGAAGTGTGCGTGTGAGTGCTGGGATTAAAGGCGTGCGCCACCACCGCCCGGCTGAGAATTTTAGAGAATTTTAGCATGTGTGTGTTACAGTGTATCAGGTGCATGGAGGTCAGAGGGCAACTTTTGGGAGTATGTTCTCTCCTTCCGTAGGGGGTTTGGGCATTTGAACTCAGATCATCAAGCTACGTGGAAAGCACCTTCACCTGCTGAGCCATCTCTCTGGCCCTGGATGTGTGCTATAAGTCCTCTTCCTCCACAAAATATTACTCATATATTAATATATTATATCTCTCTCTTTTTTTTTTTTAATTTTTCGAAACAGGGTTTCCCTGCAGCTTTGGAGCCTGTCCTGGAACTAGCTCTTGTAGACCAGGCTGG
>NW_004949197.1:414113-417239 GCF_000317375.1 Microtus ochrogaster
AAAGTATTACACTTATTTACTTTCTGTTTTTGTGTGTGTATACACTCAGGACACGGCTTGTGTGTCAGAGAACAGCTTGCAGGAACTGGTTCTCTCCTTCTGCCACATAGGTTCAGGGAGTAAAACTCAGGTTTCGTGCTTGGTCCACAAAAGCCTGCTCCTTATCAGGTGTGATGTCACACACCTGTGATGGGACACTCTGGCCAACCATAAATTCCAGAGCATCCTCTGCAATGCAGGAAACCCCACCCCCACCCCATTCACGTTTGCGTACGTGGTGACTTCTTTCTTCTTTTGATTTTAAGACCAAAAATTTTCTCTGTGTGGCCACGGCTGCTCTAGAACTCACCCTGTAGATCAGGCTGGCGTTGAACTCTGCCTCTTTTGAGATCTGCCTGCCTCTGCCTCTCAAGTGCTGGGACTAAAGGCTCATATATGACTTCTTTGGGGGACACTGGAGATTAACGTTAGGGCCTCACACATGCTAAACAACAGTTCTACTATTGAGCCATATCTTTGTCTCTCTTTGATAGATTCTCACTAAATCTACTAAAGGTCAGGCTTTGCACTTGTGATCCTCCTGCCTCAGCCTCCCAAACAGTTAGGATTACAGGCCTGACCTTTTTTTTTTCTTTTTCTTTTTGGTTTTTTTGAGACAGGGTTCCTCTATGGCTTTGGAGCCTGCCCTGGAACTAGCTCTTGTAGACCAGGCTGGCCTCGAACTCACAGAGATCTGCCTGCCTCTGCCTCCTGAGTGCAGGCCTGACTTTTTAAAAATCTTTTATGTCAAAACCAACAGCTTTGTCCATCTTCAGTATTATACAATTATTTTGTATTTCTTTAGTTTCTTCCTCTTCTCCTCCTTCTGACAAAATGTCTTACTATGTAGCCATGGCCAGTCTGGATGTCTATAAAGACCAGTCCTGCTGCTGCCTGTTAACTGCTGGGTTTGTAGACGTGGACTTGCCACATGAGCTGTGTGCAGAGGTGGGCTTGCCATGCCAGCTGTGCACACAGGTGGGCTTTGCCACGCCAGCTGTGGGCTTGCTACGAGAGCTGTGCACAGAGATGGGCTTGCCACGCCAGCTGTGGGCTTGCCATGCCAGCTGTGCGCAGAGGTAGGCTTGCCACGCCAGCTCTTTACTAGTTCCTGCTCTTTGTTCCTTCCTTTCTTTCTTCCAGGCTAGGCAGGAATTTACCACGTAGCCCAGGATGGCCTAGAAACTGTTTACAATTACCCTTTGACTCTCCAGTTTTATGCCAATTTAATTTTTAGCTCACTCAAATAACAGGAAGCTGATGGGAAGCCACACTCTCCCCTGTTCTGCAGAGAGAAGCAACAGTTCACATTTCCCTGGAAGAGACAACAACATACCGTGCCCCGAGGCTCTGTGAGTTCTCCAGCCCTCTACCATAAAATAACCAGAGTGCAACTGACCACAGGATCGTCTCCCAGATCCTCAGGATAGTGATAACATCATGCCAAGGACTGGTCCGCCCAGGAATGTCAGGCTCCTCACAAACCTCCGAAAGGCACGCTACCATTATCTTAAAGGTCTTTTCAGAACTAACCGAAGAACAGCCTGCAGCTGAACAGCCTTCTGTCCTGTTTTCTTCCCTTCTTTACTGTAAGAGCTGATTCCAAGAGCTCTTGCCCATGAATGCCCTGTACGACTTTCCCCTGGGGCTGGCCTCCAGGAAACTCCTGCCATGAACAGAAGAGAACAGCAATGAAGAAAAAGAATCCAAAAGAAAATTGGGACTTTAACATATGACAAAATTAAGGTAAAAAAAAATTATGGGCTGGACAGTGGTGGCCCATGCCTTTAATCCCAGAACTCAGGAGACAGAGGCAGAGGCAGAGGCAGGCTGATCTCTGTGAGTTCAAGACCAGTCAGATCTACAGAGCAAATTCTAGGACAGCCAGGTGCCACACAGAGAAACCTTGTCTGAAAAAACAAAACAAACAAACAAAAATGATGGGCTAGTGGCAGGAGCTGGGTCCCTGGTAAAGAGGCTTGCCATCAAAAGACCTGCGCTTGGCCAGAGACCTGAAAGATAGAAGGAAAGAGCCAACTCCTCATGTGTGTGTGTGCGCTCACACACACACGCACCCACACACACTCACACACACGCTATAAAATTTTGTTTCTTTGTTTTTTAGTCTTTGTTTTTCTTTGTTTTTTTTTTTTGTTTGTTTGTTTGTTTTTTGGTTTTTTCGAGACAGGGTTTCTCTGTGGTTTTTGGAGCCTGTCCTGGAACTAGCTCTGGTAGACCAGGCTGGTCTCGAACTCACAGAGATCCGCCTGCCTCTGCCTCCCGAGTGCTGGGATTAAAGGCGTGCGCCACCACCGCCCAGCTAGTCTTTGTTTTTCAAGACAGGGTTTCTCTCCGTAGCCCTGGCTGTTCTGGAACTCAGAGATTCACCTGCCTCTACCTCCCTAGTACTGGGATTAAAAGTGTTCACCACCACAAAAAAACAAAAAAGACAGAGGAGAGAGAAAGGATATAACAATACATTTGTAGCTTAATGGAGACAGTAAAGTGCTAGAAATTCAGTTTCTGTTCAAACATATTCAGAACATATCTGCACATGGAAGGTATACAGAGTCAGTGAACCTTTAGAGAAAACTCGGGTTTACCGTCTTATGCCTACAAATAATGGGGTGTCAAATGCTCAGACACGTACAGGAAGGGACATGTGCAATGGAGTAAAACTGTAAATTGTCAATTAAAACAGAAAACCTCTTAAATTACACCCTTGCTATCCACCTCCTCTTTTCTTCGGATCCCATAAAGAAGCTCAGGCAATAACCTGGGTCCTTTGACGACTTTTCCCCCAGAGAATCTCACGCCGTCTCTGGCAGCCTTTCCGATCTGAGCCTTCACCTTGCCTCTGACTGAAGCTTCCTCTCTATTGTGATTATAATGCCTTTTATTTTTGAAATTATAATATCGTTACATCATTCCCCCAGTTCCCTTTTCTCCAAGCCGCCCACATACTACTCCTTGCTCTCTTTTCATTCCTGGCCTCTTTTTTTTTTTTTTTTTTTTTTTTTTTTTTTCTTGGTTGTTGTTGATTTGTTTGCTCGGTTAGTTTTTGTTTTTTATGGAGCCTACTTTACT
>NW_004949197.1:418334-433490 GCF_000317375.1 Microtus ochrogaster
CTACACAGAGAAACCCTGTCTCAAAAAACCAAGGGGGAAAATAAAAGCACCCGCTACTAAACCTGAGAACCTGAGTTTGGTCCCCAGGACCCACTGGTGGACAGAGGGCACTGACTCTCCCCCACCCACCCATTGGTCCCAGGACCCACTGGTGGACAGAGGGGACTGACTCCCACCCACCCAAGTTATCTTCTGATCTTGACACATATATGTGGACTTGTGCATACACGTGCACACACACACCAGACCACAAAGTCAGGGGCACAAATGGACAAAGATAATGGATGCAGGAAAACAGAAAGTGCTCGCTCACAAAGCCTCCCTTCTTCCCGTTAATTTATTCATGGAAGCTCTTGCAGAGCCTGGCAGCAGTATGGCGGTTTGTGCACTGTTTATATCCCAGATGCTTAGGGTGCTATCTCACTTAGCGGGAAAGAAGGAACTGAAGTGCCCGGATCTAGCTGGCAGCTGTGGGGTTGGAGATAACACAGCTAGCATTCACTAAATGCTTCATAAAGGTCGAGAACAGCACAGTTACCGAGGACTCTTGGCCCGCCTCCTCCTCATTTACTTATTTTGAGTTAGGATTTCCCTGTGTGTAGGAACTCGCTGTGTAACCCAGGCTGGCCGCAAATTCCTGGCAATCGTCCTGCCCCGGCCTCTCCAGTGCTGAGGTTACAAGTGTGAGGCATGATGCCCACGCCTTTGTATGAACAGTCAACGGTGTTCTCTTTCTCTCCGGCTGGGCAATGAACGAACTCAGCCTTGCACACGCCAGGCAATCACGCTACCTCTGCTCTACACCCCAGCCTTACAACGGCTTTTGAACAATGAAACTTCTTTGCAAGAACAGGGTCTTGAATAATGTCTTAGGGTTTCTGTTGCTGGGTTGGAACCCTATGACCAAAGGTGAGTTGGGGAGGACAGGTTCACAAGGTCACAAGGTCACAAGGTCACAAGGTCACATCATAGTCTATCCTTGAAGGAAGTCAGGGCAGGAAGCTGGAGAAGCTGGAGAAGCTGATGCTTACTGGTTTGTTCCTCATGGTTTGCCCAATCTGTTTTCCTATAGAACCCAGGACCACCAGCCCAGGGGTGGCACCACCCTCTACGGTTTGGGCCTTCCCCATCAATCACTAATTAAGAAAATGCCTTACAGCTGAATATTATGGAGGCATTTTCTTTTCTTTCTTTCTCTTCTTTTCTTTTTTTTTCTTTTTTCTTTTTTTTTTTTTTTGAGACAGAGTTTCTCTGTGTAACTGTCCTGTAACTCACTCTGTAGACCAGGTTGGTCTTGAACTCACAGGGATCCGCCTGCCTCTGCCTCCCAAGTGATTAAAGGTGTGCACTGGCACTTTCTTAATTGAGATTCACTCCTCTCAGATGACTTTAGTTTGTGTCAAATTGACATAAAACTATCCCGCACACTCACCAAATGGAGATGAACGTGTGATGATGTGAAAGGCTCTTTGGTTGGGGGTATATAGGTGGAAGAGGAGGCTCTTAATAACCTTACCCTTGGCACCAGATGGGAGGCACCCCCCCCCCCAGTTGTAGGGGTTATCAAACAGTCCAGGCCTGTGGCTAAGCAACATTTGAATACTAACTAAGCTACATCTAGCACTGAAAAGAGTTTGAATCTGACCACATGAAGTCTTGGTATACTATCATGAGAAATCCTGGGCCAGCTGGGCAGTGGTGGTGCATTCCTTTAATCATAGGCAGATCCCTGTGAGTTCAAGGTCAGCCTGGGCTACAGAGCAAGTTCCAGGACAGACTCTAAAGCTACACAGAGAAACCCTGACTAGAAATAAGAAGGAAAGAAAGAAAGAAAGAAAGAAAGAAAGAAAGAAAGAAAGAGAGAAAGAAAGAAAGAAAGAAATCTTAGGTCAAATTCTGAGCCCCTCTCCTTCTGTCACTAATAGATAGATTTGGAGAAAATTCACAAGTTTCCAGTTCTGAAAAGCTGAGGTGACATCCCTAGCTCATATGCTTTTTGTAGGTTTGGGTCTGGGTACTGGAAATCAAAGCTATAGCCTCAAGAATACTAGGCAAACACCAGCCCTCCCCCACCCCCCATCTTCTATTTTGAGACAGTGTTTCCCTAAGTTGCTCAGGCTGGCCTTAAATTTGCTGGCATCCTGCTTCAACCCACCTCCATTAACGGTTGTGTTCTTCCTGCTTTTCCTAGTGTGACCGTTATGTAGCTGGTCCCGGGAAAGGCCGAGAGCAGAGAAGCCCTTAGGTTGCACATCTGTATAGCAGCAAGTTTAAAGAATTGTTGCAAGAGGGGGAGGGATAGGGGCAACTGGAGAGACAGCTCAGTGGATAAGAACACTTGCTCTTCCAAAGAGCCAGGGTTCGATCCCTAGACTCACATGGCAGCAGTAATTTCAGGTCCAGGGGATTCGACGACTTCCCTTCCAGCCTTCACAGGTTTGCAGAGAAGCCTTGTTGACCTGAGTTCCATCCCCAACCCACGTAAAAGCAGAAAGAGATAACTGACTCCATGAAGTTGTCTCCCGGCTTCCACACTCACACGGTAGCACGCAAGCGCCCCCGAAACATACACACGGTAACAATAACAAACTAAAATATTTTTTAAAAGTGTAGGGGGAGAGCTGGACACGGCGCTCATCTGTACTTGGAAGGTGGAAGAGGAAAGATCTCCAATCAACACCGGTCTCAGCCTCATAATATATTCGAGGCCAGCCTGAGCTATGTGAGACCCTGTCTGTCTCAAAAACAAAAACAAAAACAAAAACAAAAAAAAAACACAGAAAAGAAAGGATTTTAGCTAGTAGTCTTCCCCGAGGGGAAGGGGACAATAAGTTCTCTAGGCAAGATTTGGAACGCCAACTTAAGGGGTGTGAAATGCAACGTGTTGGGCACCAGGGGGCACTAGTCGGACCCGTCCCGGACCTAGCAACCCACGGTAGCCACACCACCTCCCTGCAAGGCGGGAGGTCCCGGGAGCCGTGCGGTTCGTGCGCGCCGTCGGTAGTGACCTCTCCGCGCTCGTCTCCACTGTCCCCTCCGGGTGTGAGCGCCGCGGTGGCGACGGTGTGCTCCTCTGGGTTCGCGGAAGAGAGGCGGGAACCACGGGCACCCGGACGGCGCGGTCGGACACTCGTCCCTGCGAGGACTTGGAGACAGCTGTTCTCTCCGGCGGCCGTGGGGGGCAGCAGAGGGGACCGCGACAGGTGCGGGAGCCCCTCCCAGGGCAGAAGTGGGAAGGCAGGCTCCGGGGTCTGTTCCCAGGCTGGAAACCACCCCCGCCCACCCCTCAAGCAAATCCCCCCGAGAGGCCGGGCCGGCGCCGGGTCTGCGGGAGGAAGCGGCCGGAGACAGAGCGATTTCACGCGGCCTCCGGGGCTCGGGTTCCCGGGCCGGATACATGAGTTATGAGGCTTTGAGTCTCGGGGAAACTGAGGTGGCGTGAAAGCAAGGCTAAAAAACAACCTCCCACTCAAAAAATGAAAATATTCATACTCCAAAAGAAAAAAAAAAATCCCTCAAGTGATCCAACCGGCTAGGGGAGTTGAGTGATTTGGTTAATGGGCGAGGCCAGCTTTCAGGGGGCTGGGCTTTGGCGCGCTCCCCACCCGCATTCACTACCTTGCCCCGGCCTGGGGACTTCTGAATTCTTGATCTCCTCTTAGCCATCTCCGGGGGAAATTGCTAGAGGGAGACCCCTCCTTGACCCTCTTGGCCAAGCTGCGGGCTGGCGGGGCGCTCTCTGGGCGGTTGTCCCAGGCTGCCAGCAACCATCGCGACTCCAGCCTCGCACAGGAGGGGGCGCGGCCGTGACTCACACCCCCTTCCCCCTTCACTCCCTCCTTCCCTCCCTCCTTCCCAGACAGAGCCTCCCCTGCAGTCCCGCTCCGGACTCGGACTCCGGCTCCTCTTGCCGTCCGCAACCTCCGCTGCCGCCGCTGCACTACCTATTCGCTGGCTGCTCAGGTGGCTGTCGCTTCGATGTCCTAATCCAGGGGCCCCCGGGCCAGACTCGGCTGGGCTCCCTTCACCCTCCCTTCACCATGAAGGCGACTCTGCAGGTGCTGGGCTTCCTTCTCAGCCTGGCCCGGGGTTCCGAGATGGGCAACTCTCAGGCAGGTAAGCCGCGCGGGGAGCACCAGCAGGCTGGAAGCGGAGAGCGCGACCTGAGGGCGCACAGACCCTGGGCAAGGGGGTTCGGGTTCTGCCCCGCTGAACTGGGGGGTGCGACCCCGAGTCTACTGGAACAAGCAAAGAGGGGACCATGTGGCTCGGTTCTCAGAGTGGGCTGGACAGGGACCGCATTCCTGGATGCCTACTCTTCTCCCCAGGGCGTCGGGGACCCTCTGATTGCTCTTTTTCTGATCAGGTTGATGTAAACAGTAGTTCTGAGAGCCTGCAGAGAGGGAGAGTAGGGACCCTTCTGTAAACCTGAGAAGCCTTGACTTGAGGGTCTCCGTTTGCTCTGCGGTTCCGTGGCCCCCACCCCACCCCAGGTTTCAGCAACCCCCAGTTTCGTTGTTTTGCCGACAGGGCGGAGCTATGCAAGGGTTTGAAGTTGTTGTTGTCTGATGTTGGAAAAACAGGAGTGGCACCTCCTCTTCCGTGAGTGGGGCTGCCCTGAGAAGGCCGAGATTAACCTGAGGGCCAAGTCCAGGTGACATCAGAGGGAGAGGCCTCACGGAGGCTGGCTGCCTGCCTGCCCACAAGATAAGCTGGTCCCCAATTTAACCACCTTCTCTCTACCAAGACCCAGGTCAATTCAATTAACATGTTGCGCATCTACTATATAGTATACGTTTCCAGGGTCTATGCCTGAGCCTGCAGGTGTGGGAGAAAGGACAATTAGACCTATTTCTGAGGTCACCTCTCCCACCTTCTGAATGGTGTGGTCCGTGATCTCTCTGCTAGACCCCCCCTTCCATTCAGTTTATTGTCTAACTTCAGACACAGCCCAGACTGTACCTCCCATTCCACCATGGAATGGGTGTCTCCAGAACTGTGGACACCTGAAGAGTTCTGGGGTTGGTGTAATTCTCACTTCACCCCCAGAGCTCAGCTTGGGGTACAGCCAGGGCCCCTTCCCCAGGATGGGAGTGGGAGAAACCACCTGTGCTTCCCCCACAGTTGCTGGGCCTAAATTTAGCCCCTGGGATCTTGAGATGTGAACACTCCCAGCTGGTGGAGGGGGTGGTCTGGAGACTGGAGTGGGAGGGGCCAGGGGAGTGACCTTATCACTCTTCCATCTGACTGTGTGTCCCCCCCCCCTTAACCAGGAACCCAAGAGTCCAGGATTCTCACCACCCTCCCCAAGAGGCAGGGAGCAGCCTTGGTTGGGTCTCTCTCTACCCTTTATCTCTGTCCTGCAGCCTCTGGGCATCCGGCCCTGTCTCAAATCTTGTATAGCCCCTTTGTCCCCTTGTGTGTGTGGCTAGGGCAATGGAGGGGAGGCTTCTCAGGGGCTGGATGTTCTTGTTGTGTCCAACCCCAGTCAGTGCTCTCTCTCCCTACCTAAGAAGGGCTCTGCCATTGCTCCTCTGGGAGCGTAGGTTCTGCGCACGACGGGTTCTCACTGCTTCCTTGCTGATTTCCCCAAGTTGCTGGGTTCCTCCTGAATAGTTGTTTATACTCCTGGCCTGCCCAGGCCCTTTGCCCCTGTTTATGAAATATGGACTTTACCCTCAGGGTGGCAGGTAACCGAGACCTGTAAGGCCTTGCAAAGCATAAGACACAAAGTGTACAGGGTACTGTGGGCAAGTGGGATGGACTGGCCCCTTGTAATACTTCCCAGTACAGATCCCAGGGGCAAACCAATCTCTATGTGTGAGCCAGGGGAACTGTGTTTGCGTTTGTGTGTCAGTACACGGTGTGTGCACGCACGGTGTAACAGTGCTCATGTACACGTATGTACGCATCACTTCCCTATCCAGAGATCCTAGCTCCTCCCTTATCGGGGAGAAGGGGTTGGCGCCTTGACTTGGAAGAGGGGTGTCCTGCCAGGAAGGGGACAGGGGCGGGGCCGTTTCAGAAATGACTAACCTGCCTAGTCTTTTACTTCAGTCCAAGGACCCTGGGGTTCCTGGGTTTCTAACCTGTTTATACCTCCTTGCTGGGACTGGCTGGCCCACTCCTTCCTTCATGGAGGATCTTAAAGAAGGGGTCAGACCAGAGGTGTAGCTAGCAGAAGAAGCTGGGGCCTCTGTCTCTCTCTTTCCCACTGTTCTGCTCCTGCCCTGCCTCAGGGAAGGGTGGTTAGAACAGGTGGTTCACCCCCTTGCCCCCACCCTCCACAAGTGCTGTGTTAGAGGAAAGATCCTTAGCACTTCCAGGGCCAAGTCTTCCTAAACCCCATTACCCTCCCTTCTTACGAAGGAAAGTGAAAGAAGTGAAAGCCAAGACTGGACTCCCTGGCCATTCTTCTGGGCTCCCCTGGGAACACTGACACAGTTACATACAGGTCTTTTTACTGACTACCGCTGACAGTGAAGTTGGAAGAAGGTTCGGGAGTGGAGGCTCTGTGCTGTTTCTCTCCAGGGCTGCCCTGTGATGCTGGGGGAAGCTGGAACACGTTGGCTCAGGGGAAGGGACTAGAAGGGAAACCAGAGTTCAGGAAGGGGGAGGCCGCAGTTCCTTATCCAGCTTTAGAGACAAAGCTCCCATTGACCCCCCCCACCCTACTACCAGGGTTGCTCCCTCCAGTGAGGTCACTTGTCTGAGCCCAAAGCTCCAGGATAAGAGGGGGGTGCTGCTAAGGATGGGGTGTCTGGGATAGGGTGGGGCAGCCCCCTCCTCCTGGATAGAATCGCCTCATTGTGGGCTGAACTGTGGCCCCAGGCACTGCCCCCACCCTCTGCCCCCATCCCACCCTCTGTAGACACAATAGGGGCTGTGTGCTAGCCCCAAAGAGATGTTTATTCCAGGGTCTAGAGAGAGGCAGGATGGGGGCAGAGAAGTAAGTGCCTTAGTTGAGAAGAGGGTAATCAAAGTTTGATCCCTGCCTAATGTGTCCTATCAAGGGAGGAGAAAAGTCCCCTGATGTCTTCCTTCTGCATTAACCCCTCAGTGACCAAATGAGTGCCTGACTGAGTGCCTGACAGAGGCACGGTGGGGACTCTGGTGTGGCAAAGCACACAACACACTTCATCTTTCTGTTTGTAATGATGAGGGGAGCACGGGAAGTGGGGCTACCCCAGCCTTGGAGGGCTAGAAGGCAGAGTTAGTTAGAGGCAGTGAATGCAACCGTAGACACCCGAGGGCTTCCATGGAGGGGACATCTAGCTTACCTGTCTGTCTTCCCTCCCCTTTCGCAGTGTGTCCTGGGACGCTGAACGGGCTGAGCGTGACGGGTGACGCGGAGAATCAGTACCAGACGTTGTACAAGCTCTACGACCGGTGTGAGGTGGTGATGGGCAACCTGGAGATTGTGCTCACAGGGCACAACGCTGACCTCTCCTTCCTGCGGGTGAGTGTGCACAGCCCCCCCACCCCAGCCCACCTCTCCTGGTTCCTCTTCCTTTTCCTAATGGGGAGGGGGCGGGGAGTCTGGTCCTATGACCAGGGAGGTGTAGAAGCCACAGAAAGGGACAGAACAGCTGGTGTTCTGGTAGGCAGAACTGAACAGTAAGCCACGCAAGGACCCAGAAGCAGCTGGGGAGATGACAGAGGGACCCAGCCGGAACCTTCCCGTTATAAGTGGTTCTGAGAAGAAATGGGTTGCAGACGTAGGTCCTTGGTTATTTCTGGGAGTGTTTGCTCACAAAAGCGGCACAGCAGTGTGATAGCAATACTTCCTACGAATGAGGAACTGGAAAGAACTCAGAGCTGGGGTGCTGGATCGGTGGTGGGGTGCTTATAGAACACACACGAGGTCCTGGAATCGGTCCACAGGGAGGCTGGTCCAGGAACGGGCCTGTAAGCTCGTCTACTGGGGAAACTGAGGTGGGGTAATGCTCGTTGGAGCCCAGAGTTCAAGACCAGAGAGTTCAGGACGGGAGTCAGGGGGCCGCTGTGACTCAGTGAGTTAAGGGTTCCTTCCTCCATGCTTTAAAGGAAAGAGGGATCCCTGAGACTTTGCCTTGTTCTGCCTTTCACTGACACGACCTGCTCTATCATAGTGGATCCGAGAAGTGACAGGCTATGTCCTCGTGGCAATGAACGAATTCTCTACACTACCCTTGCCTAACCTCCGAGTGGTCCGGGGAACCCAGGTGTACGACGGGAAGTTTGCCATCTTTGTCATGTTGAATTACAACACCAACTCCAGCCATGCCCTGCGCCAGCTCCGCTTCACTCAGCTAACTGGTTAGTGTCCATGACTCGTGGTCTCCCTCCCAGCCTCCCTGCTGACAGGCAGGGCCTTGGTGAGGACCCAAGATGGCTAACTCTCAGCTTGTCTTAGCCGCCCACTACCTTGCTGGTTTAGAAGCCCACTGCTCTTTAAGCAGTAGAGGGGTCCAGGAGGGAACTGGGGGTGTCCTGCTCCAGGAAGAAGGGACCCTATGTGACCATGGGGCTGGACTGGGAATTGGATCAGTTGCCTATGCCTCCAACTTTGAAATACAAGAGTCGCTCCATCTCTCCGCTTCCCTGGAATCTTACCTTTGCCTCGACCAGGGAAGACTGCAGTGGGTTAAAACACAATCTGAGCACCCTCTGCTTGGTTCCAGTTGCTTGGAAAACACTCAGCTAAACCTAGAGGATTGAATCAGGGTGTCCTGTCCTGCTTTCCCCACCCCTCCCCCACTGGCTAAACCGGATCTAGACAGGTGTCTGAAGAGGCAGGCGCTTCTGACTCCTCCTCTTCCAGGGCCGGCTTTTCCAGAAGCCTGTGTTTGGCTGGACCACCTGTGGGCCAGGCCTGTGGCCCCCCCACCAGGCTGAGTCTTTGGGTAGGCAGGAAGGTATAATAGAGGAGTCACGCTGCGGACTTCAGCCTGTGGCTTTTCTCCCCACCACAGAGATTCTGTCAGGGAGTGTTTATATTGAGAAGAATGACAAACTTTGCCATATGGATACAATTGATTGGAGCGACATCGTGAGGGTCCGAGGGGCTGACATCGTGGTGAAGAACAACGGGAAAAATTGTAAGAGGCGGCGGTGGTGGCAATCAAGATGGCTCCCCTTGTCCCTGCTGCAAACCAGAGTGACTCCTTTCTCATCCCTACTGGACCCCTTATCTGAACTCACCTTCCCCGAACAGTTACCTCAGGCCCTTGACCCAAGAGTCTGCCTGCCAGGAGGGACCAGGTCATTCTCCTGGAGCCCAAACCAGTGTATCCAGAAAAGAGGCCAAAGTTGTCTAGATGCTGAGCGGGGAGATTGGAGCTGGACCAACCCCGATTGCTCTTTGCCAATATGACATCTCCCTGCCACCCTGACCTAGTAGTCTCCCGCTCCTATCCACTCAAGTACACACTCTGTTTGTCTGGGAGGAACCAAGTTCCTGGGATGGCCCTGGGGCTGAAGTTGGCATCTGTCCCAGTCCCTCCCCTTCAGCTGCCCAGTGGGTAGTGTGGGGGAGTGGCTCCACCCTTGTTGACAGGTTCACTTGTGCCCAGCCCTGCTCTCCAAGGGCAGGGAGAGACACAGCCCAGGGCTTTCGCTCCCAGGGCTGAGGTGTTTCTGTGCTGACATCATACCCTGTTGATTCAAGCAAGTCTTTCTCAGCCCCACGGTCCTGAGTGTGCTCTCTTGTTTCCCATCCAGGTCCACCCTGTCATGAGGCCTGCAAGGGGCGATGCTGGGGGCCTGGACCAGAAGACTGCCAGATATGTGGGTTTGAATTTCCTTCTAAAACATTAAAGCTCATACCCTTGCATACTCTCCTAGGCCATCCTCACCCTGCCTGGGTCGATCCTAATGGTCAAAATGAGCAATGGCCTCGGAATTTAGCCCTGACCGCTATACTTCTTTCCACAGTGACCAAGACCATCTGTGCCCCTCAGTGTAACGGTCATTGCTTTGGGCCCAACCCCAACCAGTGCTGCCATGACGAGTGTGCAGGAGGCTGCTCTGGACCCCAGGACACGGATTGCTTTGTACGTAGTGTCTGTGCTCTGAAACCGGGGTATAGGCTTTGGAGAGGAGTAGGGGTATATGGAAAATATAAATGCTAGGAATCTTCTTCATCCCCAGGCCTGCCGACACTTCAATGACAGTGGGGCCTGTGTGCCTCGCTGTCCACAACCTCTTGTGTATAACAAGCTAACGTTCCAGCTTGAGCCCAACCCCCACACCAAGTATCAGTACGGAGGGGTCTGCGTTGCCAACTGTCCCCGTAAGTATCTGAGGGGAAGGGACAACAATAGTGGACCCAAGATCCGAGACAAAAATTTGGAATGCAAACCGGGTGGTGGTGGTGCACGCCTTTAATCCAAGCACTTGGGAGGCAGAGGCAGGCGGATCTCTGTGAGTTCGAGGCCAGCCTGGTCTACAAGGGCTAGTCCCTGGACAGGCTCCAAAGCTACAGAGAAACCCTGTCTCGAAAAACCAAGAAAAATTTGGAATGCAGAAGGGATTAAATTGCTGGGCAATGGTGGCACACACCTTTAATTCCAGCACTTGGGAGGCAAATGCAGGCTGATCTCAGTTTGAGTTCAGGCCAGCCTGGTCTACAGAGTGAGTTCCAGAATAGCCAGGACTTTATTTTATTTTATTTTTTTTAAAGATTTATTTATTTATTATGTATACAACATTCTGCCTCCATGTATGCCCACACGCCAGAGGAGGGCGCCAGATCTCATTACAAATGGTTGTAAGCCACCATGTGGTTGCTGGGAATTGAACTCAGGACCTCTGGAAGAGCAGACGGTGCTCTAAACCACTGAGCTGTCTCTCCAGCCCCTAGCCAGGACTTTAAGAAACAAAGAAGAGACGCCTTTAATCCCAGCACTCGGGAGGCAGAGGCAGGTGGATCTCTGTGAGTTCGAGGCCAGCCTGGTCTACAAGAGCTAGTGCCAGGACAGGCTCCAAAGCTACAGAGAAACCCTGTCTCGGAAAAACTAAGAAAAAAAAAAACAAAGAAGAGGGATTAAGATAGATGTTAACTCTGGAACCTATGTGTGATCATGTGATCTCAACTAGTGAGTGACATTGCTTCTGGCCATGGCCACTTGGAACAACAAAGAGCAAAGGAGGTTGGGAATGTTGAGGGAGTGCTTGCCTAGTGTGCACAGAGCCCTGGCTTCAAAAACTCCAGTACCATGAACTGGGCAAAACAGTGTACTGTACTCCCAGCACTCGGAAGTAGAGGCGGGAGGAGGATCAGAGGCTCGTGGTCTTCCTCAGCTACATGAAGCGTTTGATGCCAGCATGGCTCAGCAGTTGAGGAGACCAATCGCTGCCCTTCCAATGGATTCAGTTCCTAGTGCCCATATCAGGCAGCCCGTAGTAGCCTACAATTCCAGCTCTAGGGGCCCTGACGTCCTCTTCCGGACTCCTCGGGTGCCAGGCACAAATGTGGTACACATACCTACACACAGGCATTATGTATACACATAAAATAGGAGGCTGGAGAAATGGCTCAATGGTTAGGACTCGCTGCTCTTCCAAAAGACCTGAGTTGGATTCCCAGCACCCACACAGGGATATTTGATGCCTCTGCCTTCAAGAGCACCTGTGCGTGCACAGACACATAATTAAACATAACAAAAATGAATCTTAAAAATACATAATTAAGGGGCTGGAGAGATGGCTCAGTGGTTAAGAGCACCGCCTGCTCTTCCAAAGGTCCTGAGTTCAATTCCCAGAAACCACATGGTGGCTCACAACCATCTGTATTGAGATCTGGTGCCCTCTTCTGGCCTGCAGGCAGAGTACTGAGAATATTGTATACGTAATAAATAAATAAATCTTTAAAAAAAATACATAATTAAATCTTTTTCTCATAAAGGGCTTGAAGCCATCTTTTTAAAAAGGGATTTATTTATTCATGTACTTTATGTACATGGGTGTTTTGTCTGTATGTATATTTTCACACCATAAGAGGGCATTGGATCTCATGGGACTGAGTTAAAGACAGGTGTGAGCCACCCTGTAGGGTCTGGGAATTGAACTCAGGACTCTTGGAAGAGCAGCCAGTGATGTTAACCTGCTGAGCCATCCTTCCAGCCCCTTGAGGCTCTCTTAAGAACAAAGGGATGTCTAATTTATAGGACAAACCTGAGGAACTCTAGGTTGCAGGTGTGTAAGGGGAGCAGGGGTAAAGAGGAGGGGTCTTAGTAGTTGGCAGCATTTTTCATATCTAATGACGATCGATCTCCTCCTTCCTAGATAACTTTGTGGTTGACCAGACATCTTGTGTCAGGGCCTGCCCTCCTGACAAGATGGAAGTAGATAAAAATGGACTCAAGATATGTGAGCCTTGCGGAGGATTGTGCCCAAAAGGTGAGCAGTCTTATATCCGGCCTTCTCTCTGAGATGAGCCAGAACCCAGCGCTGAGACTGTTTTGTGTTGGCAGCCTGTGAGGGGACAGGCTCTGGAAGCCGCTACCAGACCGTGGACTCTAGCAACATCGATGGGTTTGTGAACTGCACCAAGATCCTGGGCAACCTGGACTTCCTCATCACTGGCCTCAACGGGTAAGAGACTGTCTTCCCACCCTAACCTCCCGGCCCCATCCACCACACAATCTGCTTCGGTGACTTAAATCCCTCCAGTGCAGCTGGCTAGAAATGTAAGGTATGAAGTCGTAAGAGCTACAAAGAACCTGAGATGCATCGCTCCACCTTCCTTCCACCTGGAGCTTGCTGTCCCTCAGTGTCCCTCAAGGCCATCCCTAGGCAGCACAGTTTACCCTGAGGAATGAGGTGGTACACGGGCAGTATGGGCAGCATGGACCGGCTAAAGTTTTCAGAAGCTCTTCCTTAAATTTAAATAAGAGGAAGCTGGAGAGACAACACGGCTTAAGATTGCATACTGCTCTCCCACAGGTCCACAGCTGTCTATGCCTCTGGTCTCAGTGGGCGTGCGTGCACACACACACACACACACGCACGCACGCACATACGCACACACACACACAAGACTAAAAATAATGAAAATGATTGTCTATTTCTCCTTTCTTTACATTTATTTATTTTATATGTGTTACATGTGTGAGTATTTTACCTGCACATGTGTCTATGAGCCACGCATGTACCTGGTGTCCTCAGAGCTCTGAAGAGGGTGTTGAGGTTGAGTCAGTCACCTGGAACGGGAGTTACAGACAGCTGTGAGCCATTATGTGGTTGCTAAGAATCAAACCCAGGCCCTCTGCAAGAGCAGCTAGTGTTGTTTGCTTGTTTGTTTGTTTGTTTGTTTGTTTGTTTGTAACAGGGTTCTGGCTGTCCTAGAACTTGATCTGTAGATCAGGTTGGCCTCGAACTCACAGAGATCTTCCTGCCGCTGCCTCCTGAGTGCTGGTATTAAAGGCAAGTGCCATTATGCCCAACTATACATTTTTTTTTTTTTGAGCATTTTTTAAAAATTTCTCTCAGCGGAGCGACGGTAATGCTCACCTGTTGAGTTCAAGGCCAGCCTGGTCTACAAGAGTTAGTTCCAGGACAGGCCCCCCAAAACAAAAACAAACCATTTCTCTTTTTGTGCATACACAGGTATGCACACCTTTGACCTCAGTTTTATTTTGTTTTTGTTCCCAATGAGATAAGGTCTCCACATAGCCCAGTTTGACCTCGATCTTGCCACCCTTGTTCAGCTCCTCAAGTATTAGTGCTGAGATTATAGGTGGGTGCTTTCATCTCTGCCCTAGTTTATTTATCTTTTTATGTATATGGATGTTTTGCCTCCATGTTTGCTTGTGCACCATGTGCATGCAGTGCCTGAGGAGGCCAGAAGAGGGCGTCTGAGGCTATGGAGCTGGAGTTATAGCCTGCTGTGGGCAGCCCTGGAGCATCAATTCCTTTCTTTCTGGCATGGGATGCACCGGGCACATGTATTTATGTTTCTCCTCTGTTTCCTTAGTTTGAAGACTTGATGTAGGAGCCAAGAGGCTGGGTTGGTTCTAGGAGAACAGCTTGCTTATCATATTTGAAGCCCTGGGTTTGATCCCCAGCACTGACGGGAGAAGGACATCTAGAAACCGTGTTCCGAGGTGTGGTGTGTTTATTACCACTGAGACATACCTCTGCGGTACTGAGAGGTTTTTACTGTTCCCCCAGAGACCCCTGGCACAAGATCCCTGCTCTGGACCCAGAGAAGCTCAATGTTTTCAGGACAGTACGGGAGATCACAGGTGAGGAAGAGAGGCTTCTCCTCCTGGGAGGAGCAGATGACTTTCTGGCGTGTATTAAGTTAAGCCACTTAAGAAAGGTCACTCTCCAATCACAGCAGAGCGAGGCAGGTGATGGAGAACTCCCTGCTTATCTGCCGCTCTCCAACCCTCTAGGATACCTGAACATCCAGTCCTGGCCCCCACACATGCAGAACTTCAGTGTTTTCTCCAACCTGACAACCATCGGGGGCAGAAGCCTCTACAAGTGAGTAAGGCTGCGGAGGAGGTAGTGTCTCCAGACAGCAAGTGAGGCATTCGTGTGCTAACGTGGCAGGGGAAAGGCAGAAAGGAACGGGAAAGCCAACTACAATGTTGTCATCTTACCAATGGGGAGGCTGACCCGGGAGGATCACAGCAAGTTCAAGACCAGGTTGAGCTACACAGTGAGTTCCAGACCTGCCTCAGAAAATGCATCTGCCAAAGAGGGCATCCCCTTTCCATGGTTCTAATGTAACCTGGAGCATTGGTTGAATGACATAAATCTCCTGTAGGTCTAATTTCCTTCTGCCGTCTGCCTTCTAACCCTACCTCCTTGTTCCAGCCGGGGTTTCTCCTTGCTGATCATGAAGAACTTGAACGTCACCTCGCTGGGCCTCCGGTCCCTGAAGGAAATCAGTGCTGGGCGTGTCTACATCAGTGCCAACCAGCAGCTCTGCTACCACCACTCTCTGAACTGGACGAGGCTGCTTCGGGGCCCTCCGGAAGAGAGACTTGACATCAAGTATAACCGGCCTCGAAGAGACTGTGGTGAGAGAGAGGGCCTAGGAGGGGTGAGGACGGGGGTCTCGGGGAGAGGGCGGGGAGAGGAATAGGGAAAGTTTGACCCTGAGGGATGGGACAGACGAGGAAGAGGGTGTGAGGGCGGAGGCAGCCATGAAGGGTTTTTTGG
>NW_004949197.1:434547-436105 GCF_000317375.1 Microtus ochrogaster
GAGTGCTGGGATTAAAGGCGTGCGCCACCATCGCCTGACTTACACCTGGTTTTGTAGCCAGCCTTCTGCTTGTGTTTTGGTGGGCATGAAGTCAGGGGTCCTCATTACAGAATAAGAACATAAAGGTCGGAACTTGGCAGTGACCTCTCTCTGTGTTCCCCACGGCAGGGAACCTCGTGAGTTTGCCCAGGAGGGTGAATGTTTCTCCTGCCACCCCGAATGCCTACCCATGGAGGGCATCAGCACGTGCAATGGCTCGGTACAGTAACAGCCCTGGGATCTGTATGGGAGGCGGGGAATGTCTAGGGAATGAGGTGGCCAGATTTCCAGGTGCACCCAGGGAGGTCAGAGAAGCCTGGAATTTGTCCGTGGAAGACCCTGAGGGCTGGACTGGGCCTTATGGGGAAGGCTGGAATTAGCACTGAGATCTCAATGGCTACGTCCCCTTCTCTTCTACTCAGGGCTCTGACGCCTGTGCTCGCTGTGCCCATTTCCGTGACGGCCCCCACTGTGTGAACAGCTGCCCCAATGGAATCCTAGGTGCCAAGGGTCCAATCTACAAGTATCCAGATGCTCAAAATGAATGTCGGCCCTGCCATGAAAACTGCACCCAGGGGTCAGTGACGGGATGAAAGGAAGGAGGGGCCCAGCAGGAGTAGGAACACAGAATTAGGGTGCGGGGAGAAGCAAGAAGAAAGGGTTGGCTGCTTAAGGCCTCACTTCCAGCTGTGGAGGACTGGAGGACATGAAACTCACGACACGAAAGTATCGCACGGATAGGGCAGCTGGAAAAAGCTCAGGAGTATCATTCAGGAAAGGCTCACTGGGTGGAGATGGAGGATAAGACCATGGAGACGGGAGTGGAGTCCTCTCTGTTCAGGGGCTGGGTTTCCAGCTCCAGGATGAGAGGTCACAGTAGCTTTGTTCTGAAACAAGCTTTTATAAGTGGAGGCTCTTGGACTTGAGTCTCCATTTACTTTATAATCGTGTTTATTTGTTGTGGATATGTGTGTGTGTGTGTGCTGTGGTGTGTGTATGGAGACCAAATGACAACATAAGGAGTTAATTCTCTCCTTCCCGTAGATGGTTCGCAGGAATCAAACTCGAGTCCTCGGGCTTGGCAGTAAATCCTTCACTGCTGAGCCAGCTAAGCCTCTATTGTCTACTTAACTAAGAAGGCCATTTTCTTCTCTAGGTGTAAGGGACCAGAACTACAAGACTGTTTAGGCCAAACAGAGGTATTAATGAGGTAAGAGGGAATTAATTGTGGAACCAGGAATGTTTGGGAGAAAGGTTGTGGGGAGACCCATGCTATTCACTCTGCCTTTTTTTGTTGTTGTTGTTGTTTTTGTTTTTTATTTTATTTTATTTTGTGACAGGGTTTCTCCATGTAGTTTTGGAGTCTGTCCTGGAACTCCCTTTGTAGACCAGGCTGGCCTTGAACTCACAGAGATCCGCCTGTCTCTGCCTCCCTAGTACTGGGATTAAAAGCAAGGTGCCACCACTGCCTGGCCCCATTCTCCCTTTTAAAAAAATGTTATGTGTACGGTTGTTTTGT
>NW_004949197.1:437040-456397 GCF_000317375.1 Microtus ochrogaster
ATCTGGAGTTATGGATGTTGTGAGCCATGTCGTAGGTTCTGGGAGCCAAACCTGGGTCCTCTGTAAAAGTTCTTAATTACGTGTATTGGTGTGGGTATGTGCATTGGGTACAGATGCACTCAAAAGAGGGCATCAGATCTCTTGGAGCTGGAGTTACAGGTGGTTGTGAGCCACCATATAGGGGATGGGAACCGAACCTAAGTCCTCTGCAAGATCAGTCAGTGCTTTTAACCATGGAGCCATCTTTTCAACCCCACCTCACCCTTTTAAATAATGTTATTCTTTGGAAATTTAGTACATTTATATAATGTACTTCTATCATACCAACCCACCATTATTTCCCTCCAGATTCCCTCGTTCCCTTAGCCTGACCTCTTCTTGGTTTCCTGTCCTCCTTTTCATTATTGCTATTAATAACCCCGAGTCCTCTTAGTGCCACCGTATGCATGTGGGCGTGGAAGCGTCCACTAGGGTTATTCTTTCCTCTTCTATAAATAGTCCGCCATCCCTGGGCTCAAGAATTGTGGCTTCCGGCATTCCCTTCCTAAAATTAACTCACGCGAGCTTAGAAGAGGGAAGTCTCATATTTAGAGCTCCTTCGGTGCTCATGGATATGAGTAGAGATGAATACTAATCACATCCAGACCATAGAGATGACCTCTGTGAAGCTGCTGTAAACCTAGGATGCTGGCCTTTCTTTATCCCATAGCAAAACTCATCTGGCCATGGCTGGGATGGTCGCACTGCCCGTGGCTCTTCTGATTCTGGGAGGCTCTTTTCTCTATTGGCGTGGACGCAGGATTCAGAATAAGAGGGCTATGAGGCGCTACCTGGAACGGGGTGAGGTGAGTATGTTTAACTTTGGGGGACACTTATAATCTGCTCCTAGGGTGAGTGGTTGGATGGTCCCTATTCCTCTTTCCCTGGAATTTAGTCCCTGTCTTTTAGAGGACAATGTAGAGCAATGGATATAGCTCAGACTGCTTGCTTAACATGTGCAAGGACCTTAGTTCAATCCCAGAAACACGCATGTACACATGTACATATATGTGCACACCAGTCCACACCGGAAGTGGGAACACATGTTCTCATCTTGCTTTTGCCATTTGCCATGACTCTGAAGAAACTGCTTTCCCTTGGACAGAAAACCTAGTGTGAACTGTTGTTCCTGAAGGGAGGTGTCCCTCTCTTCCCGCCCTCAGCTCCGGGCCCTGCTGCCCTTGGCAACTCCTATGGGCAGTAGGTAGGATGGGTTTGTGGGAGTAGGCTTTTCTGAACACCTTCTTCCATGTGCTCCTCAGAGCATCGAGCCTCTGGACCCCAGCGAGAAGGCAAACAAAGTCTTAGCCAGAATCTTCAAAGAGCCAGAGCTGAGGAAGCTTAAAGTGCTGGGTTCTGGTGTCTTTGGAACCGTACACAAGGTGAGTGGCTCACGGGAAGTCTGCAGAGCTGGGGAAGAGATGGAGGGAAGATGGGAGAAGGATTTTGGCAAAAGAGTGACATAAGGGGGCTGGAGAGATGGCTCAGTGGTTAAGAGCATTGCCTGCTCTTCCAAAGGTCCTGAGTTCAATTCCCAGCAACCATCTGTAACGAGGTCTGGTGCCCTCTTCTGGCCTGCAGGCATACATGCAGACAGAATACTGTATACATAATAAATAAATATAAAAAAATGAGTGACATAAAAGAATGATTTTTGGCCAGGCGGTGATGGTGCACGCCTTTAATCCCAGCAGAGGCAGGCGGATCTCTGAGTTCAAGGCCAGCCTGGTCTACAAGAGCTAGTTCCAGGACAAGCCTGTCTCAAAAAACCAAAAAAAGAAAAAGAAAAAAAAAAAAAGAAAGAAAACAAAAAGAATGATTTTTGACATCATGTCCACTCCAAACTTTCCAGGGGATTTGGATCCCTGAGGGTGAATCCATCAAGATTCCAGTCTGCATTAAAGTCATGGAGGACAAGAGTGGACGGCAAAGTTTCCAGTCTGTGACTGACGTAAGTGAAGGGAGGCAGTCTCTGCCGCGCCAGGGGAGAGGCAATGTTGGATCCAGGCGTGCTGGCATATGACTTTGCATGTTAGCTCTGTGTTAGGCATGCTGTTCTTGAGCGTTAGCAGGACCTCTGGACTCGGCGTGCTTTTGTGGAGCACACGTGAACCTGGTCCTTCCTGGCTGACACCTCCTTTGTTTCACAGCATATGCTGGCCATTGGTAGCCTAGACCACGCCCACATCGTGCGGCTCCTGGGGCTGTGCCCAGGATCATCGCTGCAGCTTGTCACTCAGTACTTGCCTCTGGGCTCCCTCCTTGACTACGTGAGACAGCACCGCGCAGCCCTGGGACCACAGCTGCTGCTCAACTGGGGAGTACAAATTGCCAAGGTGAGGGGCATCTGGAGGAGCCTACGATAGCCAGGGCAGGGGCAGGGAGACCCAGGGTTTGAAGTCTGGGGACCGTCTTCAGGGTTTGGGCAGCTCCTGCTGCTCAGTGCCTGGTACCCCCACCCTGAGACTGCCTCCTCCTCTAGGGTATGTATTACCTCGAGGAACACAGCATGGTGCACAGGGACCTGGCGCTCCGCAATGTGCTGCTCAAGTCACCTAGTCAGGTGCAGGTGGCCGACTTTGGTGTGGCTGACCTGCTGCCACCGGAAGACAAGCAGTTACTACACAGTGAGGCCAAGGTGAGGTGACCAGGGTGGGGTGTACACGGGATACAGAGTGGTCCGGGGCTCCTTCTGAGATGAGCAGGGGAGTCACGGTCAGTTCCAGGAGAGGGAGCTGAGAATGGCTAAAAACTTCAGTTCAGACAACAGGATGCTAGAGAACCTGGGTGTTTTGTTTGTTTGTTTGTTTGTTTGAGAGCTTGGGATTTTAAGACAGTAAGAAAATTTGTGAAAATTAACCAGTAGCACCTTTATCTTTCATCCTCAGACTCCTATTAAGTGGATGGCCCTCGAGTGTATCCACTTCGGAAAATACACACACCAGAGTGATGTCTGGAGTTACGGTGAGCATAGCTGGTGGCCCCTCCCATGTCAGTACCAGCCCAAGCCCCCAATCTTTTGTGTCTTCTCTTCTTAGGAACTACCAGCCTAACTTCCAACCCTGTCTTAAAGCAAAGTCGATCTTCCTTTACTACTTTTAAATGGCCTGTGTCTATTTTTCATGCCTACTCATTAACTTCTCTATCAGGTGTCACCGTCTGGGAGTTGATGACTTTTGGGGCAGAGCCCTATGCGGGGCTGAGACTGGCTGAGATACCAGACCTGCTGGAGAAGGGCGAGCGGCTGGCACAGCCCCAAATCTGCACCATTGACGTCTACATGGTCATGGTCAAGTGTGAGTTGTCTGCTGACCCTGCCTTCTCCGACTTCCCTCCTTTCTCCTCAGGCTCTCTTCTCTGCTGACCCCGCCCCCTGTTACATCACACTCCCCCTCCATCCCCAGGTTGGATGATTGATGAGAATATTCGCCCGACCTTTAAAGAGCTAGCCAATGAGTTCACCAGGATGGCCCGTGACCCACCGCGATATCTGGTGATAAAGGTGAGTGGGGGCCAGAGGACGTCAAGTTCATTCAGAGAACTAGAATCCACCCTAACGATTGTCTGCTCCTGTAGAGAGAGAGTGGGCCTGGAATACCTCCTGGGGCAGAGCCCTCTGCTCTCACAAACAAAGAGCTGGAGGAAGTAGAGCTGGAGCCTGAACTGGATCTCGACCTAGACCTGGAGGCAGAGGAGGACAGCCTGGCGACCACACTGGGTTCTGCCCTCAGCTTACCAGTGGGAACACTTACCCGGCCACGTGGGGTAGGAGACCTTCTAACTGCACGAGATCCCGCCCCATGAACCCCCATGAGCCATCCCCACTCATCAGCTTCAGTGCTAATAAGAGTTCTTCCTTCTAACCCTTTCCTTTCCCTTCTCACCCTAGAGCCAGAGTCTTTTAAGCCCCTCGTCTGGATACATGCCCATGAACCAGAATAATCTCGGGGAGGCTTGTCTGGTAAGATCTGTCGCTGGGAGCTGGGGTGGCGGAGTCTTATGGGCTTGGAAGTGTTGATAGAAATATGGAGGGAAATACCTCAAACCCTGAAGATTTCATCAGCGTCCTGCAACTGAGAAGGCCCTAAACGGCCGCACCTCCTTCTGAATCTGTTTGCCTCTCCTTGTATCGTTTCCTGTTATTTTCCTCCTCAGGATTCTGCAGTTTTTGGGGGTAGTGAACAGTGCCCTCGTCCCATCTCTCTGCACCCAATCCCACGGGGACGTCTGACGTCAGAGTCATCAGAGGGCCATGTGACAGGCTCTGAGGCTGAGCTCCAGGAGAAAGTATTGATGTGTAGAAGCCGAAGCCGAAGTCGGAGCCCTCGGCCACGTGGAGACAGTGCCTACCATTCCCAGCGACACAGCTTGCTGACTCCTGTCACCCCGCTGTCCCCACCAGGGTTAGAGGAAGAGGATGTCAATGGCTATGTCATGCCAGATACACACCTTAAAGGTGCCTGGTTCTTCCTCCAGCTTTTCCCTTAAATCTTCTAATCTCTTTCTCCAAACTCCCTGTAATTCTTTCATCTTCTCTGACATCTCCTAGTCACACCCCCATTCCTTCTGGTTATTTCTCTGAAGTACTATACACACTTATAATTTTCTCACCCACAGGTACATCCTCCTCCCGGGAAGGTACGCTTTCTTCAGTAGGTCTCAGTTCTGTGCTGGGTACCGAAGAGGAAGACGAAGATGAGGAGTATGAGTACATGAACCGGAAGAGAAGGAACAGTCCACCACGGCCCCCTAGGCCCGGTTCCCTTGAGGAGCTGGGTTACGAGTACATGGATGTGGGCTCAGAGCTCAGTGCCTCTCTGGGCAGTACACAGAGCTGCCCACTGCATCCTATGGCCATCGTGCCATCTGCTGGTACAACTCCAGATGAGGACTATGAGTATATGAACCGCAGGCGTGGTATAGGTGGTGCCGGGGGTGATTACGCCGCCATGGGGGCCTGCCCAGCAGCGGAACAAGGGTATGAAGAGATGCGAGCCTTCCAGGGGCCTGGACATCATGCCCCCCATGTTCGTTATGCCCGCCTCAAAACTCTGCGCAGTTTAGAAGCCACTGACTCTGCCTTTGACAACCCTGACTACTGGCACAGCAGGCTTTTCCCCAAGGCTAATGCCCAGAGAACTTAACCTCTGCTCCTTGAGACTCTCAGGGAGCATCTGATGGCAGCTAGTGCCTCTTGAGGGTACCCCTCCCTCACCCTCTCCCTCGGGTCCCACCCCCATTTCTCCAGCCATAGACAATGCCGTCCAGTCTTCGGAGACTTGTACACATATCCTTACGCAATTTTTGTGGTACGTAGCCAGCGGTGCACTTTCTCCTCTTCTCCAGCCCCAGGAGAAGAGAAGGTTTTCCTGTTTGCCCACTTTCCCAATCCCATTCCTCATCTTCCTCAGGGAGACTCCTGGAGATATGAAGGGTTACTCTCTAAGCCCCTTTCTCTCCGCTCTTACTTGGTATTGTTAGATGGCCTTGTTTCTCATCAGACTGTCCTAAGGAAGAGAAGAGGACATAGAGCTTCCATAGGAAGGAAGAGGAAAGGAAATTTTTGGCTCGTGAGACCACATCCCATGGAAAGATTGAGAAACTTAAAGCTTTTTTTTGGTTTTTCGAGACAGGGTTTCTCTGTGGCTTTGGAGCCTGTCCTGGAACTAGCCTGGTCTCGAACTCACAGAGATCCGCCTGCCTCTGCCTCCCGAGTGCTGGGATTAAAGGCGTGCACCACCACCGCCCGGCCAAGAGAAACTTAAAGCTTTATGGACTAAAGTTAGGGGTAGATAGCAGTGACTAGGAATAAGCGCTCACTGTGAGCCAGGCGCCATCAAGGTGAACTCAGCCACATCTCTACAATCTTGTGAGGTAGAGTTGATCCCATTTTACCAATACAGGAGTCCCCCGAGAGTTCCAAGATAGCCAGCAGGTTCCTCAGTCTGTGGATAGTACTGAATCCTGAAGTTTAGTTTGGTTTGGTTTTTGGTTTTTCGAGACAGTTTCTCTGTTCTCCTTGCTGTCCTGGAACTCAATCTGTGGACCAGGCTGGCCTCGAACTTGGCTCAGAGATCCACCTGCCTCTGCCTCCTGAGTGCTGAGGTTAAAGGCCTGCACCACCACTGCCCGGCCTATAGTTTTTTTTAAACAACGTTTTAGCTGTTGTACAAAACTGAATGCTATAGTTTAGCGCCTTTTCCATCTTACCTAAGACGTCATCATGCATTATGGCCGCAGTGTTTTTAGTTTGAGGTGCCACAGCTAAAGTAGTACTACTTTGTCTATTTTCATAATTTCATGGATTTATTATAGATAATACCACATGATTCTCCCCCCATATGAAGTCAAGAGCTTTCACCTTTTCTCAAACAAAAACCACTTCTCTTTGGCATGTCTGAATGCCAGCATCACTACTCTTGCATTCTGAACCCGTTTGTAGGTAAAATAAGGATATTTGAACACAAGTACTATGATATCACTGCCAGTCCGTCTGATAGCAGGTGGGTTATGAAGTGACTTATGGGCTATTAGCCAATGACTAAGGTTATTGGTATGGACACGCTAGGTAAAGATGACTCAGAATTGTGTGCAATCTAAACTTTAGGGACTATTTATTTCAGGAATTTGTCATCCGACATTTTCAGATTGTAGTTGATCATAGGCTACTAAAACTATGGACAGCAAAACCTCAGATAATGGGGGACTGAGCCTTGAAGAAATTAAGCAGCCGGTCCAGGATTCAAACTCTTCCCAATTCCAATACCTGTACTTTTAAAGGAGTACCTATGTCAAGGCCTTGTAAGGGGCACACACGTGCTTGGTGTGTGTGTGTGTGTGTGTGTGTGTGTGTGTGTGTGTGTGAGAGAGAGAGAGAGAGAGAGAGAGAGAGAGATATTTCACTCTGTAGACTGTACTGTAGACTGGCCTGGAAGTACATAGGCCAGGACGGCTTTGAACTCAGCTCTCAGCAATCCTGTCTCAGCCTTCCAAAGGCTGTGACTACACGTGTGAACCAGACTCCTTTTCTTGTTTATGCACTGAATCAAGCAAATGCCAACGGCTACATTTTCCTCCAGTACCCAGGCTTCTTATCTCAGGAAGAAGTGAAGACAACACAGAAGGGCAACTAACTGGACATTTTTTTGTGCAAGCCATATCTCACATATGTTGTAGATGATATACACTCCTTACAAGACAATTCACAAAGGTTCTGAGACTCATTTAACCAGTAATGAGAAACTTCTGGTGGGATAGAAAGAGGATCCATCTTCAGACCTCAGTCTTCCTGGATGGGAACTGGGGAAAAATGTCTTCCTGTACCATTAAAGTTTTTTTGTTTTGTTTTTATACGTGTCTGAATAAAAACTTGCCAAAGTTTTTTTTTTCTTTTTGGATTCTTGCCAACTAAAAAGTGCATGAGACCATTCTTATCTGCTTCTTTTTTTTTTATTTTTATTTTTTTATTTTCAAGACAGGGTTTCTCTGTAGCTTTTGGTTCCTGTCCTGGAACTAGCTCTAGTAGACCAGGCTGGCCTCAAACTCACAGAGATCCGCCTGCCTCTGCCTCGTGAGTGGTGGAGGGATTAAAGGCGTAAGCCACCACCATTGGGCTCTTATCTGCTTCTTAGCTTTCTCTCTTGACATTATTATTCTGTCTCATCTAAACTTTTATTTAAATGCTTTTAAGATTTTACTCTTAATTATGTGTATGTTGAGGGAGTGTGAGGTTTGGCAATGGGGAGAGTGCAGTGCCCCAGGAGCTCCAAAGTGCTCAGGTTACAGGTGGTTCGTGAACTTGGCTTGGGTGCTGGGAGGAGCTTCCCTTCCTGGGCAGGAATACCAGGTTATAACCAACCGCGGAGCCATTTCTCCAGACCGTTTCTAATCCCTTTTATCAACCGGTTTTACTGGGAATTGCTACAAAGTAGCAAGTGTAAACAAAAAAGTCAAAGCGCTTGCTTGGGAAAATGGAAAACGCCCAAAGCCATAAGTGTTTTTTGTTTTTGTGGATTTTCCTTCACAGATGGAATATAGAAAGCATTCTCTTGAGTGACCACATACCTCCTAAACATTTCTTTTAGAGGCCCCCATCAGAACCTATCGTCGGGACAAAAGTGCCATTTTACTCTAGTACAGTAGGAAGTCTGGTCTTGTTATGTTAGCAAGTCATGGTAAATGAATAATCTCTCAAATTGTCCAGTTAGTGCTCGCTCACCCTAAATCTTCCACCTTCGCTCTGCCCCTTCCCGTTCTGCCAGCAGAGTAGGAGGAAGAGGAGGACTGGACTGGCCAGGCCGGTCACGCTAGCCTACCCGGGATTCCAAGGCTACGCACACACTATAACCGCCCTAGGTGTACAAACAGTGACCCAGGTACCCTGGCTCCACCCGGCCCCACCCGGCTCCGCCCTGCCCAGCGGCATCTGAACCCTTTTCTCCGCGTAGCTCCGCCCCGCCCCGCCTACCCGCCCCTCTCTGTTACGAGTTCTGGCTCCCAGCTCCGGTGAACGAGGTTTTTCCCGGAGAGACCACGCTTTCCCTCAAGCTCCCCAACGGCTCCGCCTTCCCGCCGGAGCTAGACCCTTCCCAGCGTGCCCGGCGATTCCGGCGTGCGCAGACTTGGGAGGGCAAGGCCCCAGGGCTTGGCAAAGGAGCGCGGGGAGCAGGCTGGGAATTGTAGTTCCAGAGGCCACGAGGGCGGCTGGAGGCTGGGCGCCGGCGGGACTCATTCTCCCAGGGTGCCCTGCGCCTCAGACCGCGCGCTCTCAGCTTCTCGCTCTCTCCGCCCGCCCTCCCGCTCCCTTGCTTGCTCGCGCTTTCCTCGCGGATCGTAGGGACTCTGGCTACAGCTTGTGGCTGGGAAGGGAGACGGAGGCCGCAGCTCAGGGAAAGTGAAGCTGCAGTAGTGGTGGTAGGAAGATGTCGGGCGAAGACGAGCAGCAGGAGCAAACTATCGCCGAGGACCTGGTCGTGACCAAGTATAAGATGGGGGGCGACATCGCCAACCGTGAGTGCGGCCTCGGGGGTCTTGGAATCGAGGCTGAGAGGGAGAGGTTTGGGGCTGTCTCCGGAGGGGCTGGAGCGGCTGGGTCTTGCGGAGTGAGCCACCGAGGGGCGCGTGCCGACGGCCGGGGGCGACGTGGTGGGGAGATCTGGTGTCGCCTCGGGGACTGAGCAGCCATGCCTGGGCTGGAGAGTGGAGGTGCGGGCCGGCGACCGCGAGGAGCGCAGAGGGGCCCAGACCTGCTCCGACCCTAGGCGGTTGGTAAGGAGGCAAGGCGCGTCGTCTTCTGCCCATCACCCTTCGGTCTGTCCGGATCTGTTTCCTCTGACTGGCAGCAGTGAGGCCACCTCGAAAAGGAAGCTTCCAGCTGTTGGCGATAGAAGCGCCCCTCTGGCAGTCGCGGGTCTTGACCCGTGGGAGCCAGGCCGGCACGTGTTGCCAGGTCCCTGTGCGGACCGCTGGCTCCCCACTTCCTCTACTACCGTGCTTCACCACGTGCTTTGCAAAGTCTTTACTTCAGTTCTTCCTGGTGGGGGCCCCCTGCTCCCCTAGCCTAGCTCGAGGGACCGTTGGAGGGCTCGTCTGGAGCTTCTCACACAACTCTGAAAGATACCTGGTTTTCTGCTGCCCCCGTCTGTGAGATGGCCTTTAATATTTGTTCTTAGAGGCTTGACAGTGTTCGGAGGTCCTGCTCAGACCACGGCTAGGCGAGCCTGTCAATAATGCTGAAGCGGGGCGGAGAGGGGCTGATTTTAGGGCTATTATAAGCAATTCTTACTGGAGCCTTGCTTGCTCTGTCTCAACAGTTGTCTGCCACTTGGGCAGATAACTTTGTTTTCTTTTTCAGTTAGTGCTTAACGCGCCACCCACCCCACCCCACCCCCCCACCCCCCGGTTTCTGTGTAGCCTTGGCTGCCCTGGTACTCCTGTAGGCCAGGCTAGCCTCAGAGATCCCGGTATCTCTGCTTCCCATTCTGGGAGTGTGCCATCACTCCCAGCTCCTCTTTCCATTTTTAAAAGCCACTTAGGATTTTAAAATGGTCTTTACAAAATAGAAGGTATTTACGATGCCTTTGGTTTAAACCCGAGTTTTTTCTGGATTCCAAAGAATAACCAAAATAAGATGGAAGAAGTCAAACCTAGAATTCCCATGAATCATAAAGAGGACATAGACAAAATAATAGCCCTATTTGGGATGATAGTAGTGTTAGTAGTTTATTATTGGTTTAAATCGGACAATTTCTGTCCATACAACTTACAGCTTTAGACCGTTGTGACTTCCTATAATAGTATTGAAACTCATCTACTGAAAGTAAGCCTTGAGTCCCCTGAACCTTTGAGACCTTAGATTAATTCCCCTGGGTTTATATACGTGTATGGGGAAATGCATCTACATAAATTGTGATTGCTAACACCTAATTAGAGTGTCTAGAGGAGGGAAGAAGGCAGCATTTAACACTGCTTCAGCTTTGACTCAGCAGTTCTGGGCGTACCTTCCCCATGTCCCTGACGCCTATAAATTTCTTGGGCTCTGCCTGTGCATCTGGGGTATCTGGGCACAGTTCCCTAATGTCCATGATTCTGAATACCATAACATCTTTGGAAGGTGCGAGGCCTCCATCTGCCCTGGTGTCAGATAATTGAAAGAACTGTGAGCGCTAACCTTTATTTTAGGAAGGAAAGGTAGAAAGTAAGGTTGGGTGTGGTGGTGCGCTTTGCTTTTTTTTTTGTGCCAGCACTTGTTTTGGGGGAGACAAAGGCAGGCTCACCTTTGAGTTCCAGGCCAACCTGGTATACATAGTGAGTTCTAGAACAGCCAGGAGTATCTCAAAACAAACAAACAAAAAAGGTGGGCATTAAAGGAGGATAGATTGTACACAAAGTTTGTTTCCTTTCCTCTTTTCAACAACGGCACTAGGGAGTATTGGAAACATGAATTCCACTTTAGGTTTAATTAAATTATGAATGCATGCAGGACTGACCTGTGGGATTCTGTTCCCAGGGGTACTTCGGTCTTTGGTGGACGCTGCCAGCTCAGGTGTGTCAGTACTGAGCCTGTGTGAGAAAGGAGATGCCATGATCATGGAAGAGACAGGGAAAATCTTCAAGAAAGAGAAGGAAATGAAAAAAGGTAACTTCCCCCGCTTGACCCCATCCAGCCCCATCTCCCAGAGGAATTTGTATCCATCTCTGGAAGTCTGGAGTAGCAGTGGGTATAGTTTCTTCCCGACTGAGGAAACAAGTCCCTAGAATAAAAACCCCTTCAGTTTCCTAAAGGGCAACAGTGCTCCCAAGACAGCAAGGCAGTAAGGTTGATGGTTCTTTTTACAGGTATTGCCTTTCCTACCAGCATTTCGGTAAATAACTGTGTATGTCACTTCTCCCCTCTGAAGAGTGACCAGGACTATATACTCAAGGAAGGTGACTTGGTAAAAATGTAAGGTTAAGCCATTCTGGAGAATTTGTCTTTCCTACATGTCCACAGTGTTGGCTCCTAATGCAGTGCTCTGTCCCTGCCTTTCAGTGACCTTGGAGTCCATGTGGACGGCTTCATTGCTAACGTGGCTCACACTTTTGTGATTGGTGTAGCTCAGGTAGGTAGCATGCTTTTCAGCTTTGTTGTTTTGGGGAGGGGCGTGCTGCCATTTGGGTTTTCATCTCCACTCTAGTACCACGTGGAGGATCTAGAGAAACGAAAGGAAGGCCTTTCTGGCTCTCCTGTATGAAGCACACTAGTGGAGCTTTCCAGAATGGCCACGGTTCTGTTCTCCACAGGGGACCCAGGTCACAGGGCGGAAAGCAGACGTCATTAAGGCAGCTCATCTTTGTGCTGAAGCTGCCTTACGACTGGTCAAACCTGGAAACCAGGTAAGGTGCTTCCTGCACTTACATAGTTTGGCAGAAGCAAAGAGGAATCAGGCACCTACAAACAGCATTTATTTTAACTCTGAGTATCTACCCCAGTCCATGCAAGGGATGGGGGGGTCTAACTGTCCACTGCGGAGCCTATAAAGGCCATTTTTAGATTCTGTATGTGCACTTTGACCCCAAAATAATTTGAGGTGGGTAACTAACAATGGAACAAGTTTTTTAAAACTCTTTAAAAGGTAGAAAAAGTGGAGGCAAATTCATGTCTAAGAGATCAAATTCTTCTGTTTGAAAAAAAAAAAGTATCAGAAAACCTGGAGCAGGTAGTTCTTGTGAGCGAACAGTAGCATCTTAGATTCTCTGGACATTCTCTCTAAAGCACTCAGAAGTTTGTTTTCCGTTTCTGCACTCTCGTTGCTCATGCTGCACTCAGCTGGTGTGTCGTCCTCATGATTACTTGCATACTTTCTGTTTAAAATCCTGCCTTTGTCCCTTGTGGCACACTGACTTCTGAGTGTTCCCAAGCCCTTTGAGCAGTGCCTGGCTGCAGCAATTCTTAAAGCAGTTGTCACTTGCTTATCTGCACAGTTGCTAGTCAATAGCTGTGGAATCATGCGATCTGTGCACTTAGCTTTCTAAAAGCCATCTTCCCCCTCCCGGTGTCGCTGACTCCGTCTTCCTCCACCACAGCTGGCCAGTAGTAAGTAGTCTTGAGCTCAAATTCTGTCTCGTCTGTAAAATAGGAAAAGTGGGATTGACGTGGGGCTCTTGGGTCAGAGGGACTAAATGAGTGTTTTGGGTAAACATCAGTGTTAGGATCAGAAAGGACCCTCGCAACCAAACCTGCCGACCTGTTGATCCTAGGACCTACCTGATGGAAAGTGAGAACCGAATCCTAGATGTTACATTATTTAGTAATGTATGTTTTCTTTTGTTAGTTTATTTTTGGTTTTTTGAGACAAGGTTTCTCTGTATCTTTGGCTGTCCTAGAACTCACTTTGTTCTAGGCTGACCTTGAACTCAACAGAGACCCTCCTGCTTCCCGAGTGCTGGGATTGAAGGCTTACCTGTGCCGTGCCACCACTGCCCGGCTAGCACAGAAGTTTTTGAAAAATTAAAAATAAGCTTTATTGTTTCTCTTCTCCATTGGGTAGAATGCTAAGGATAAACCCTAGACTTGACACTGGAAAGCACGGTTGGCAAGGCTTCTCCGCTGAATACTGGTTTAGCTGAAGAGAAATCAGTTAGCCATTTTGAGCCTGTTTCCTCATCTTGATCTGCTCTGGTCTTTAAGAACTGTTGTCACCTTTATGAAAGCAATTGTTTTTGTTTTTGGAGACAGAGTTTATAGCTCTGGCTGACCTAGAACTCACCAAGCTGGCCTCCAACCATAGCGTTGCATGGCTGCATTTTTAAAATCTGTGTTTTGGGGCTAGAGAGATGGCTCAGAGGTTAAGAGCACTGCCTGCTCTTCCAGAGATTCTGAGTTCAAATCCCAGCAACCACATGGTGGCTCACAACCATCTGTAATGGGGTCTGGTGCCCTCTTCTGGCCTGCAGGCATACACACAGACAGACTATTGTATACATAATAAATAAATATTAAAAAAAATTAAAATCTGCGTTTTAGTTCATAGGATTAAGATTGTGAATGAGAATCTGGCATTTGGTGAGGGGGTGTTAGAATAAGATGGAAAGATCAGCTATATCACCTTTCCTTTGCTCTTGTACTTCTAGAACACGCAAGTGACAGAAGCCTGGAACAAAGTTGCTCACTCATTTAATTGCACGCCAATAGAAGGTGAGACCTCAGATAATGGGGTTAAAGGTCTAACAGTGAGAGGTGTGGTAGAATTGGAATCTAGCCTTGTCTTATGCAGATAGAACCTGTCTGTGCCCCATCAAACTGCTTACATGTGTGGATCTGGAAGCTGTTGGGGGCGGTATAGCTGGTACCATAGGCTTTATCCTGTCTACAGGTATGTTGTCACACCAGCTGAAGCAGCACGTGATCGATGGGGAGAAAACCATCATCCAGAACCCTACAGACCAGCAGAAGTAGGTGCCAGCCTCATTCTTTGCCTTTCAAGTGTCTGAACATGTGAGTGCAGACCCATGGAAGCCAGGGCATCAGCCCCTTGGAGCTGAGAACCGAACTCAGTCCCTTTAAGGAGCAATGCATGCTCTTTGCTTTTTCGAGACAGGGTTTCTCTGTAGCTTTGGAGCCTGTCCTGGAACTAGCTCTTGTAGACCAGGCTGGCCTTGAACTCACAAAGACCTGCCTGCCTCTGTCCCAAAGGCTGGGATTAAAGCCGTGCGCCACCGCCGCCTGGCTTGGAGCAATGCGTCCTCTTAATTACTGAGCCATCTTTCTTGTGGGGAGTTGTCACTGTGTAGTCCTGACTGGCCTAGAACTTGCACTGCTCCCCTCTGCCTGAGATCACAGGCTTGCATCCTTATGTCTGGCTTATGTTCCCTCTTTTAGGAAGGACCATGAAAAGGCTGAATTTGAGGTACATGAAGTTTATGCTGTGGATGTCCTCGTCAGCTCAGGAGAAGGCAAGGTAGGAATTCCATAACTAACAAAAGGAGTAACTTGAAGGTGTGTTCACCAGACCACATTTGACCTGATTTAACTCTTTTAGGCCAAAGATGCAGGACAGAGAACCACCATTTACAAACGTGACCCCTCTAAACAGTACGGCTTGAAGATGAAGACTTCACGTGCCTTTTTCAGCGAGGTGGAAAGGCGTTTTGATGCCATGCCATTTACTTTAAGGTACTGCATGTAGCAAGAACAGGGCTGGGAACCAGTCTGACTCAGTTTGTACCTCAGAAACATCCTCCCTTCCCTTGACCTCTCCCTCCTCTCTCTCCTGCCCAGACTTGTAGCTCCTGCCTGAATGCACGTCCTCTGTCCTGCCCATCTCCTGGTTGAATATAATACAGAAGAGCAACCCCAACATAATTTCTTTACAAGGATAGAAGTGATTCAGTGTTTGTGATGCCCACACTCTGAAGGCTGAGGCAGGAAGAAGAGAGTTCTAAGTTAGCCTGACCTACATTAAATAAGAACCTGTCGTAAAAAATAGGGCCAGCTGCTTGTACAGTTGCAGGTCAGGAGCTTGCTAGACTGCCAGCCTGAGTTCAACCTGAAACCCATGTAACAGTAGAGGGTGAACCAACTCAGAAAGTCCTGGTCTGCACACCCATGCCCTGCCTCCAGCCCCCATCATGTCTACAGTCACACTAATGAGAATAAGTGGTAATGACCTGGTCGGTTGTTAAGGAGACCTGAATGCTGTCTCTCTTCCCAGAGCATTTGAAGATGAGAAGAAGGCTCGGATGGGTGTGGTAGAATGTGCCAAGCATGAATTACTGCAGCCATTTAATGTTCTCTATGAGAAGGAGGGTGAGTCCTAAGGACTTCACTTATGTTATGTGCTTCCCTCCCTCAACTTCACAAAGCTAAGTGGGACTGGAACTTGCTGTTTCCCCAGGTGAATATGTTGCCCAGTTTAAATTTACAGTCCTACTCATGCCCAACGGTCCCATGCGGATAACCAGTGGTCCCTTCGAGCCTGACCTCTACAAGTCGGAGATGGAAGTCCAGGATGCAGAGCTAAAGGTCAGTGTGGGATGGAAAATGGTGACCATGGGGCACTTACCTGTGAAGTTGCTTAGCCCACATTTCTCAGAGTTGTCTTCTTCCTGTCTTCCAGGCTCTCCTCCAGAGTTCTGCAAGTCGAAAAACACAGAAAAAGAAGAAAAAGAAGGTGTGTGTGATCTTCTGGTGGGAAGTCTTCTGATAATGGTGGGGTGGAGCTCACCCTTCTCTGCTTGGAGTTGGTGCCAAAGGAGTTAGGGATTGATGTCTTTTTGTTTTGGAATGTAGGCCTCCAAGACTGCAGAGAATGCAACCAGTGGAGAGACATTAGAAGAGAATGAAGCTGGGGACTGAGGTGGGTCCCATATCCCCAGCTTGTCATTCCTGCCTCACCCCTTCCCACCGCACCCCAGGCTCTGAAGTGCAGTTCGTCTTCGCCACCCAAGACCGCCAGCAGAGCGGGGTCTTCTGCCCTCATCCCAGACCCCCGCCCATTCACCCACCCACTCTTTCCAACAAAAAACCAGCTCCAACTGACTCTGGTCTTGGGAGGCCAGGCTTCCCAGCCACTGAAGACTACTTTCAGTAGAAAAAGAAATTGATAATAAAATCAGGAGTCAAAATGCACCGTCTTCAAGCCCCTCTTTCTGGCCTTTTCTACTCTGCTTGGTCAAGGTTTGAGAGCCTACAACAGAACAAAGGAGGCTAAATTGCCACCACCACTAGAACCTCTGCCGAAATTTTTACGTCACCAATGTCATTTTCTTGTTCTTTTGGGGGCTTTTCTGTTTCCCACTGTCACCGAGAATTTAATCTGCCTTCAAGGAGGAGGACCAGTTGTATTTTTTATTCACCTGTGGCAGATTCCTCGTGATGTAGGGTATCTGGTTAGGCCCTTCCGATGGTAGATGCTGATGTTTCCATTAAGAAGATAATTACCGTCTATCAAATGGATTCTCGTTTGTAAACTTTTGTAGACATTTTTGTTCTGCAGAGTCCTACATCCATCCATCTTCACAATTGAGCAGCAGCAATCATCCCCACCCATGTCTTTCGTTGCTGGTTTTGCCCCCCTCTCCGGGACCAGTGGGGTTTTCCTCATGCTCCATCGTTGAATCTACATTGAAAAATCCCACTGGGTTTTTTTGTTGTTGCCTATTTGATCTTTTTTTTTTCTTTTGTCTTTTTGGTTTGAGACAGGTTCTCACCATGTAGCTCTGGTTGTCCTGGAACTCAACTATATAGACCAGGCTGGCCTCAAACTCAAAGCCTGCCTTTGCTTCATGAGTGCTGGAACCAAAGGCGTGCGCCACCACGCCCAGCTTCCTGTCTGAAATATTCTGAGTTCCCTCCCATGAAGGAAAAGGCAGGAGCCAGAGGAGTAGACTACAGAGAACCGACTTTCAGGAGCTGGGACTTGGGTGACTCGCGGGGTACAAAGAAAGGGCACAGTTTGTGCCTCTGCGTGCTTGCGTGCTGTCCCAGGGAACCAAGTCTCCCACTAACTTAAGAAGTTTTTGAAATGACACGGCATTTAAAATAAACTTGGATTTGCTCATAATATGCATTTGTTCTTTTTGTCTTTGTGGTGGGGATGGGGTAATTTCTCTGTGTAGCCCTGGCTGTTCCTGGAAGACTGCAGACCAGGCTGGCTTGAACTCAGACCTCCCTGCTTCTATTTCCTGGTGGGACTAACTGAGGGCAGCACCACTGTCCAGCTGAGCTACTTGTTTGAGACAGGGTTTCTCAGTAGCTCTGGAGTCAGTCCTGGAACCTTGAACTCACAGATCCTCCTGCCTCTGCCTTAGGAGTGCTGGGTTTAAAGGTGTGTATAGCCATACTTGGTTTTGGAATCTCAACTACTTAATGTGGAATTTTGGTAATTTATGCAAGAATTGTTATATTAGAACTGGGGCACTTACTATGTACTAACAAGGGCTAACATGGCAAGTTTGCCTTAGTTCCTTAGTGCTGAGGTTTTCAGTGCCAAGCTGTGATGGTCTTGAGTAAGGTTACTATATTCACTGCTGAACTGTGAGTACTTGGGTGAGCAGAAGCTGCAGGATGGAGGTACACAACCTGTTACATACACAGTAGGCTATCTTTGCTTTTCATGAGTTTTTCTCACCCTATTGGCTGTTGATGGGCATGCTTACTGAGAGACCATATGGGAACCGAGAATAGTGTGCAGAGGTCTTCCTTAATTCTGCAAACCTAAAACCACCAAACATGAGCCGGGTTCCCTTCAAGTTCACATAAACTGGTAATTCGGATTTGTAAAATGCTTTTATTATGAGACACCAGCTCAGGCTGTAAAGTCATTCTATTAGGTTTTTATTTGGATTTTTGAGCTTTAGCTCAAGCTGCAGTTGTAGCTCAGTTGGTAGCATTTGTTTAACAAGAACCCAACTCAAAATGTGAAGGGTTAAACTGGGTTGTGGTGCCTACCATTAACCCAGCACACTGGATACAGGTGGATCTCTTGATTCCAGGACCGTGAAGGCCTGGCCTATCTGTCAAATGGTGTCTGAAAAAGGAAAATTGTAGGGCTAAAAATGGGAATGGCTCAGTTAATACTTTAACCCCAGCAGTTTGCTCCTGACTTGTTTTGTTTGGGTCTCTATGAAGTCCTCAAACTCTCAGAGACCCACCAAGTGCCAGTTCATACACCACCTTATGTGGCTACAACAAGGAAGTGTTAAGGAAGCCACTGGAAAGGAAGGGTTATAATCGACGTACAAATAAGTCTCTTAGCCGGGCGGTGGTGGCTCACGCCTTTAATCCCAGCACTCGGGAGGCAGAGGCAGGCGGATCTCTGTGAGTTCGAGACCAGCCTGGTCTACAGAGCTAGTTCCAGGACAGGCTCCAAAGCCACAGAGAAACCCTGTCTCGAAAAAACCAAAAAAAAAAAAAAAAAAAAAAAAAAAAAAAAAAAAAAAAAAAAAAATCTTAAATATTGAGCCAGAGATGTTTTACACACCATTTAATCCCAGTTCTTGAGATTTAATCCCATTCTCTGAGTGGGCTATTGTCATCTATGGATCCTGTCTGGCCAAGACTACATAGTGAGACCCTGTCTCAAAACAAAAATCTAAATTATTTTACCAAGATGAAGTTTCTACACCTATGTTTATGAGTTTTTAATGTAGACGGGCCTTGAACTCCTTATGTATCGTATCACAAGCTACCAAGTTTATGATCGTGCTTCAGCCTTCTAAGTGCTAAGATTACAGACAGATGTGTGCTACTACGCCTGCTTTTCCTTTGGAACTCAAGACAAATACCCAGCCTTTTCTCCCCTTCTTTTTAAATCACTCTTCCATAGTTTTTTTGTTGTTGTTGTTGTTGTTTTTTTTTTTTTTTTTGGTTCCTTCAGGCAGCATTTCTCAATGTAGAGCTGGTTGTCTTGAAACTCTTTGTAGACCAGGCTGGCCTTGAACTCACGAGATCTGCCTGCCTCTGCACCCTTCTGTGAGCCTGGAACTCATTGGGCAGAGTAGGCTAGCTTCAAACTCATATCCTTGTCATTGTCTCCTGGAATTAAGTTGTGCCACCATATCCTGGTAGCCAAATAAAATAGGGACTACTAGCCAAGGCAGTGGTGGTCCACGCCTTTAATCCCAGCACTCAGCAAGTAGAGATAGGAGGATCTCTGTGAATTCAAGGCCAGCCAGGTCTACAGAGTGAGTTCCAGAACAACAGGCTCCAAAGCTACACGGCGAAACCTTGTCTTAAAAAAACCAACCAAGGGGCTGGAGAGATGGCTCAGTGGTTAAGAGCATTGCCTGCTCTTCCAAAGGTCCTGAGTTCAATTCCCAGCAACCACATGGTGGCTCA